>NW_017307077.1:604796-637527 GCF_000935625.1 Nanorana parkeri | reverse complement strand
TCAGCCACAGGGTGGGGGCTGGGGGGTTGCAGTAGCTGGTCTTACCTAGGGCGCAAAATAGTCTAGCACCGGCCATGTATACATTTATATAAAAATGTGTATATAATATCTGCCTGGAATTCAGTTGTATTTCATAGCTGGCAAGACTCCTAGAAGAATTGGGAAAGCCATTTCCTATGATAGGGAAAATTATGGTGCACACCGCATACAATCTGCCGCAACAGCTTCTAGAGAGATACAGTTTTAAGAATTCATCGTCTGAGAATTTTCTTATTCTACAATAAGATCATTGCTTGTATTTTTACTGAAAAACATTAAAGCCTGGAATGCAAACATTTTCCCTTGAGGCGTTATTTCTCTTTCACTTTTCTCAGATGACAAAGCAACAGTAATTGTATCATTTAGTAATAGTAGCTCTGGAATCAGTAGCACTCTGATGAAATGGTAATATACTGCATAGTTTCTGTCAGGTCAGTCAGTTTCAGTGATCTTCCTGGTAAATAAAAACATTTCCAGGCTGAATAAACCTATTAATCAAGTTAATACAATGGAATTAATCTATCCTACTGATAAGGTCTTTGCCAGTGGAGCCCCAAAATGATACATACGGTGACTCAGGGAACAGAAGGTAACTAAGACATCAACTTTAACTGGAATATCACTTTTAGAGAAAACAATTTTGTTTTTGGCAAATGTAATTCTAATTTTGTTAGGTTAATGAACTATTGTTAAATATCTATTTTTTTCATTGTTCATATAAATTCTTTATTTTGGACGTTCATATTTATAACACGAAGCTCCCATGCCACCTCTGTCAGGTCTTGTTGTTGTCTGTGTCCCTATTGGGGGAGATTCCACCCATTTCCTTTCAGAACAGGATATGATGGGAAATCACTGCAACAGAGACACAGACAAAAACATATTTTTGGTAGAGAGTGGAAGGGTTAATCTTATAAAGGTTCTCATTTATGCAGGTCATTGTAAAGCTAGTACTAGTTAGTCACATTTAATAGGACTTGTTCTGTAAATTGAAGACATTTTTGTCCAAGCAGCGTCTCCAGTTCTAATGAGCATCAGGAACATACTCCAAAAATTTTAGCCACACCAGTAACTGAGTGGTTCAGAGTCATCCGAATTCATTCACCATGGAATGTGTCAAGGCAGATGCTGATTGTCCAAGAACAGGATGGATGTGTAAAAGTTTGTAGGGGCATCCTATTCCGAATACATAATCTCGTTGCATGATACCAGAAAGCTTGCAACAGGTGTTGATCGTTGAATTTGCATGGCTGAAGGTATCAATTGTCTAATGGCCTAGTAGAAATGTTAGGAAGGTATTATATGCAGATGACAGGTGGTGTTGAAGGAAGATGGTGTTTAGGGGATCTTCCAGTTTGATGTAGATGATCTATTTTTTTTTATCTTGTGAACCAGTTGTCCTGCACCTTGCTGACCTCAAAAAGGGATGCCCTTATTGTGCAATAAGAATGACCCTAAGAGCTTGTTGAGAGTGGGTTTTGTCAGCCAATATACAGGTCTTTGTATTTCTCATTAACCTAGGCTGGATATAACAAGTTACTTTGCTTGTGTTTGTGTTTTGGGATTTTTGGAAGTAGAATCTTCTTTCTCAGTGTATTACTGTGCTTGAAAGACACTAGAATGTAATATTTGTTTAAAGTTATTCTGAGGTTTTTTGACACACCAGCCACATATGGGCTGACTAAATTACTCCCTATGTATTCTGCTTCTGACATTCTTTTTATTATTCTCTATTCCTTCCTGTGCCAGTAAAAAACAATATTTTTTGTACAACCCTCACAGGGACATGGTGATTTCTGTGAGGATACAGTTAGAGTGGATAACATAGTGAATGATTTGGTGTGGCAGGGAACCAAGATCCAATAAACATCTTCATTTGCAGGTATTATATATTACATATTGTAGATGTTTTGGGAGTTTGTGACAAAGACAGACTTTTGCTCTTTGGCGCTACCACAGGATAGCATGTGCCTACAACTGGCATCAATAAAAAAAGTGTCTAAGTTAGGCTGAAACTGTTGTGTTGAACAAGGGCCCTGTGCAGTCTGCCGCTCTACCATAACATTTTACCATATCAGTGTGGGTAAGGTAAAGACATGCTTGGAACTCATCCGTGCAGATATAAGCACCTCAAGTGGTGACATAATTATGGGTATCATCACTTATGGTAAGGATGGTTTTAATTATTGTAATTTCGGTGTATGCCCCTTCTTATGTAAGGAAAATACATAAATATATACTTTGGCAGCCAAGTGTAGCTGAGGTCGAAGTGATGAAGGTGAAGGCGGCTTAGTTTCCTGAGATTTATCTTGTGCTGCATTAACTGATTTTGTTGCTTTGCAGCAACAAACATATACAAGAGTCCAAAGCTCTTCTATTCTCATTGGTGATCTCTAGTGCATATCTTGAGTCATAAGTGTGGTGTTCTTACCTCTGGCCTGTAGATGTCACCCTTACAGTTGTTACATATATAATATTTTCCATTCTCTAACAAGTTATTTCCAAGTCCTGTTCCTGTTATGTTGTACTCAGAGACCTGCACATGCATTATGGATCCCTGAATTTGTTAATAAAGCAAAGTACAATACACAGCAAGACTGGCGACTAGAATGGTGTTTCTACCTTTGCAACAACCTGCACCTTTTCTTCCACACCCTGCTGAGCCCGTAGAGCCCTTTACTGCTTGTATTCCTATGTTTGAGAATTGCACACTTGCTGCTAATTGGGAGGACTTTACTTATTCCCTGCCTTGGACTTGAAGGACAGCGTATTTTCTATACTCCATTAGCAGCAGATGACACTTATGATACAGCTCTCGCTGCATTAAAAGAGAACTATGGGGTAAATTAATTACACTCATCCCCATAGTTAGAGCCGACGTGTGACACTGAAACTGTCACACGTTGGCTCTATTGATCGGGAAATGAGTGGAAACATACCGCCGCTTGCTCACTTCCCAATCATCCTCTAGAGAGAGGGGTGACTGTAAGTCACAGCTCCCCACAGAGATTCTCCTCTTGCCTCCCCAATCCTCCAGCACTGACTGGAGAGATGGATGGGGGAGGGGGGCGGACATAGTTGTCTCTGCCTCTAGATAGAGCCCGCTGTCAATCAGCCAGAGGCGTGGATCTTGACAGTATTGTAAGGATCCGTTTGGCTGTGGTGTTCTCAGCATATAGCAGGCAATAGCCCGCTATATACTTAGTTTTGGGTCATGGGAGGACGTTAGCATATGTGCTTCATCTAAACACATAACCAACAGGTTATGGGCCCAGGCACTAAACAGAACACTGCAAGTCAACAAGGGCCACATCCAAGCTACTGAAAGATGCCAAGCTGTTCAGATATAAAGTTTGCAATTGCAAAGCTCAACAATAGCAACTACCAGCTATGGAAGGTCAAGCTTGAAATGCTGCTAAGCAAAGACAACTTGTGGCAAGTACTGAAAACTGACAGACTCACTAATGGACCTATGGAGGAATGGGACAAGAAGAGCAGGCAAGCAAAAGCAATTATAAGTCGGCTAGTGAAAGACAACAAGCTCATCCACATAAGAAAATAGAATACAGCTAAAGGTATGTGGACTGCATTACAAAAACTGCATGAGTGTTAAAACCTCAACAGTAAACTATATTTGCTATGCAAGCTATATAAGACGAGGCTAAAAAAAGATCAGGAAATGTGTGAACATGTGAATGCCATGATGGAAATCGTAGTACAACTACATGCAATTGAAGAGGAAAATAAAGATAATCATGTGGTGGCATTACTGCTATGCAGCCTTCCAAAGTCATACAATGCTCTTATTGACACATTGTCTGTGAAGGTTCTCATTCAACCAGGTCTTGGTATATTTGGAAAAAATAAGTCAAGGCGACTGGACTTGCTGTATTTTTCTTGAAGACGTTTCACTGGTCATCCAACCAGCTTTCTCAATTTAGAATGGCTTGCACAAAAATTCTCTTGGAATAAATATGGTGAATGTTGTTCCAATCCACATAATCTGTTAGTCATGACCAGGTGTTGTTTGTTGTGTTTGACATATGTGACGATTTAATGAAAAGTGCTTTACTTCTTGCACATGTCTTCGAGTGCTGGTAACTTCTATTATGGACTGTATCTGGCACAGCGCCATCCGTGTTGTCACTTCAAGCACCAACCTCTCATCCAAGGTCTGTACGGTGTATGGAGTGCAGGTGATTTCGTATTAGCGATACCTACAGAACAGACTAACATCAAAAGCTGTTGAAAGCACCCTAATTGAAATGTGACATGGATCAAAATGTTAAAGGTATTCTGGTGGGCTATAGTGAACAAAGTAAGGGATATAGAATCCTCCATCTAAAGACTGACAAAGTGACAATAAGTCGCAGCGTTTATTTCGATGAGAACCCTTTACCAGAAACAATGATTCTGGGAAGTTGTGAAGTGAATACTCCCAGTGAACCAGCAAAGGAAGCTGAGCAAAGTGAAGCTGCAAAAAGAGTCGGAACAAGAGGTGGAACTCACAATGAATAGGTCAAATTCCATGTTTAATTCTGCTGAACAACCTAAAATTAAAAGATCCACTCGGGCAACAAAAGGAATACCACCCTGCAAGCTGTCATATACTGCTAAGACACATAGCATACTCGAACCAACATCGTGGGAAGACATACAAAAATTACAAAATGCGAATCCAATCAATGGGAGAAAAGCAGCAGAAGAAGAGATAAAATGACTCCAAGAAAATAAAGTCTGGACACTCAAGAGCAAGTTATTATTGATATTCAATATTGCTCATCAGAAGAAATGACTGTGGATGCACTCACCAAGCCATTGCCAAAGGATCGTCACAGTTTCCTTTGAGAGAAGCTAAACATCATATATCAACGCATATGCTGTTGAGAAGGGGTGTTGGAAATGCAACAGCATATACTGTAATTTTGTCTTTTGGTGTGTAGTGAAATGTTAGTTTTCTATATGCATGCTTATCTATGATGCACAGGAAGTTCTCTCTGTATGCTGTATAATGTTGTATTCAGATGTAATATTCTCCTAAGCAAGTAAAACTAAATTCAGCATTCCTCAAGATCTTAGTGCTTCATCTAAACACATAACAGAGATGTAAAATAATATAGAATAGTGTCTCTTTCTCTGGCGAACATAACCTAGGCAGGTGATTGTACAGTAATATAGAACTGTGTCAGGGCTAGTAGCCCTGCATTGTATGTGAAGTAGGCAGGTGTGCAACACAGCCAGGAGAGCCTTAGAGAGGAGGCTTCACAAGACTGATCACACAGATGGAGCAAGCCTGCTGGAGTGAAGAATAAAGTACATAAGATAATACACAGCCAGTCTTGTGATTCTGGTATCTGTCAGAGACCATAGCCAAGTCCTAGACCTCTTTGCAAACTATAAAGCAGATGATTAATAAAGCAGGACTACCCAGTCTGTGTTTGGACAATGAAGGAGCAGCAGTAGACTGATGAGCTCCATCTTGTAACCATGTTCACATGCTTGACTTACAGTACAATGCAACGCCTACTAGTCTGAATGCTGCTGTGCAGGAAAATACAAGCTGATATAAAGACAAATGTACAGAATGTTATGTTATTCTTGATGTTTGTAAAAATAGGTTTAATGGTCTTAAAATATATTTTCTTGTAATAAAGGAGTTCTTTTATGTTTGGAGTTCATCTTTGCATCATTTTAGTTTGAAACAAAAAAATGAATTGACTACAATTTCCCTCAGGACAAAGTGACAAGTTATTTTTCGGGAACAAGCCCATACCCCCTAATTTTCCCCTTCATCACATTTCTTTGCTACACTTCTGATTCCCTCAGGGATGGAAGAGCGCCTCTCATGATGCAATGCTCAGACCTAGGTGGCCAATGGCCAAGTCTTCAAACTGGCACATACAGAGGAGGAAGAAATTAGCCTTGTGGAAAGCTCCAACACTGTATGATGCTTGCATAGATTTTGGACTCCCACTTTCAATGTAGGAACAGAGGTTTGGGGGAATGCCAGAAGATAATTATTAATTGTTCTTGCCTGAATGGACAAAGTGACAGCACACACTGCAAAAAGAGGTTTAGCATGAACTGCTATGCTGAAATCTTCACCTGAGCTATGTCTATTTGTTGCAAATCTCACAAAATGAGCATAGAACAGCTGAAGGTCTACCTCAGTATACCATTAAGTTAACCTGGCTACAAATGATAGGGTACAATCAGGTACTGTTCTCGGTTGGAGACAGACTCTTCTCCACTCTCTCTTCTATAATTCAGAAGCCAATGCAAGCACTCCCACTTGTTAGCATGATCTGACATTTCTACAAGTGTGGAGGGGATTATGAGCATTTAATATATACAGGTGAAACTCGAATAATTAGAATATCGTGCAAAAGTAATGGCAGTAAGTGCTGCAAAAGGGGCCCAAACCAAGTACTGAGTACATATGCATGCTTGTACTTTTCAGAGGTCCGATATTGTTCTATGTACAATCCTTGTTTTATTGATTGCATGTAATAATCTACTTTTTTGAGGTTGTGGATTTGGGGTTCTTGGGGTTTTCATGAGCTGTAAGCCATAATCATCACAATGATGACAAATCACGGCTGGAACTATCTTGCTTTGCATGTAATGAGTCTATCTCATATATTAGTTTCACCGCATAAGTTGCATTAGTGAAATAAATGAACTTTGCACGATATTCTAATTATTCGAGTTTCACCTGTATATATAAGTATAACAGCATTAAACATAGCAGGGGTTAAAACTAATATCAACTTTATGTTGAATATATGTGTATAAATGGACTACTTACATTGACTTTGAGATCATTAAGTGTTTGTATACCTGCATTTTATTTAGTAAGTAAAAGTATTTCACATGTAAAGTTCATAGGGGTACTGACATAGTTCTAAAGAATCAGTGATCTCCTCATCTAAACTTGCCTGATGCCCTTTGCAAGAAGGATCCATTCATGAGCAATGGTCTAGATCGGATCTATATAAAAGAAGCCGCTATACAAAAATGTTCCAGATTTTATCTTATCACCAAAGTCACAATCATAGCCGCTATTAAAGTTAGATTTAGTCTTGTTCAAATCATTATATGTTAATGTCACATAATGTGCCAGAACTACTTTCTTCAAGTCATAGTGAAAGGCCTAAACGTCTAACATAACCTATATGTGTTGAATAATGCAAAATGATTTGGGATTATGGAAGTTTGAAAAATAACAGTACAACTTTTTCAGCCTACCTTCTTATCTTTCTCAAAGGTTGTATGTTCACAAGTAAAACTGTTTTTTTAAGGACACAGAGGGACCCAGATGAGGTGTTGGATTTACACAGGTCATTATACATGCCATTGGTACTGTAAAGTTTCAAAGTTTGTAAAATTCTAAAAGACTGGCAGCTGGTGCCCCAGAAATAATATAACATTTCACACTTGGGGCTCTAAGCACCGCTGGTTCTTCTTCCTTTTTACTAGAGTTGGCTTTGTTTCTTCTTTCCACATTTTACATTCAACAGATTTCAGTAGAGTGTATAGGGGATGTAGCTTCATTAAGTTTGAGGATTTTCAAAAGTCAGGACAAATGTAGAAACAAAAGAACCATGAAGTATCTATGTAAATGATGTCAAGTTCACCAATTAATGAGTTTGCCCAAGCATAAATGTATATCATTATTTATCCTTTTTTAGAAAAGTACCCGTTTTTATGCCAAAACTCTGAGTGCCTGTACCTTTACTGTCTAAGCAGGACCTCAAAAACAGTTAGATCCATATTTTTTACCTTTGCATCTAATCACTTGGGGACCCTAAAATGTTACCCTAGGACCCACATAGAATATGATTTTTAATGACATTAGGAAATTATTTGTGATGATGAAATCCTATCCTTTAGGTAGCAGTACAGTGCTGATACCGTGCTGTCACAATAAACTGCAAAAAGAGTTTATTCATTAATGACTACTGCTAAGAATTGCAGTGATGCTGTTATTTTGTTTACAGAAACATCTAGTGTATTTAACAGCCTCTCTATTTTTCTCTATAAAGCCTTGGCAATGCTCTGACAAATCCAATTATTGTATATTTTGGAAGTAGTTACATTGAGATTACCTCTAATGCCTCTGCATGAAACCAAACTCCTTCTGCCATCGATTCTTGGCACAACTACAAAACTAATCAGAAGAAATGCCTTCTTCACCTGCACATCCTAATCCTATATTAAGCTTGTTATTCTTGTGGCAAGTCACCCATGTCGCCTTTATCCTCCCTTTCGATGCTTATGTGTTGCTGCCTGTGCAAAGCTTCCCCTCCGAGCTCACAGTTAAGTTGATATCAGTATTTCTTTTACGATTTGTCTATCAGACAGCACAGCATTATTGAATGTATTCCTGAGTGATCTGTGACCTATTGATAAGGAACGCAGAAAACGAGCTGGATATTCTAAAACTTCCATGATATACACTAAATCATTCTACTGCCTTTGAATAATTTCTCAATCATTCATATAGAGCTATAAAAATCACAGTAATATTAATTATTTCATACTGCATGTGATTCTTGTTTCCAGCTGCAGATATAAGCCAATAATACCATGTAATAATTAGCAATAAAGTTTTTGTGTACAGCTCATATACTCCCAAGTTTTAAAATAATGCATAGTAGAATTATCATATAAATATACTATAATAGTATTACTGTAATCATAGGAAGTGACATATAGTATGTTTAGGAACAATGTCAAGATCAAAATATTAAACAATTGTTTACATCCGTTGATAGAGTATCTGGTTCACAGGTTTCTTACAGCATCTTTTATGGAATGTTGCAGTGTCATACACTCTACATTGTACATTCTGATGGTGAGTCTACTAGCATAATGTCTGCAGGGTTTATCTTTGCATTCATATATGCACCTGTAATCCATTATTATATGAACTCAATCACAGGGACCTTCTACTAACTAGGAGTTACGTTAGATGGAAATAAGTTGAATATAAAGCAGTAAATATTAGCCATGCAGCACTTTAATACCTGACCTGAGCAATGCATTGCAATAAAGAATAACAGGTTGTTAAAGCCTGTGAGATCTTTAACTCTGGTACCTTGTTCTAGTCGATAGAAAACTTGGTCCATTCCCAGGAGTATGTGTTATGTACACAAATCTTCAAGTTTTATTCCTGCCAAATCATTTCGAAGACAGCGTAGAAAGGGCAGCTTAAAGCCCGACATTTTGGCCATCGTGTTCGGAGAGCAATAAAATGGAAGTAACTTTTCGGTCAGCTTGTATCTGGCGAATGTTAGATGTCATGAGCTGATGCTGCTGCATGTACTGAAAGGCAGAGTCTGATTTCCATTCTATCTCAGCAGCCCTTCGCTTCAATGTATTCCACAGCTGAGAAGCAGTCGTGCAGCTTGTCTGAAATCCTCTTCAGAAGGACATTGAAATTCACAGGCAGTACAGACTTCACAGGGTATTCCCACACCATACACAGCCATGCGTTTAGAAAACGTACCTCTCCCACTTTATTGATTACTGTCAGCAATCAGCTTTTTTTTTCATTCCAATTAGCACTCTTATGCTAGCCAGACTTCACGTTGATTCTTATTTGTGTCCTTCAGACATGACCACATGTCATATAATTGAAAAAAACATATAAGGCATGTCACTTTCTTTTGACTGCCTGACCCTCTATAAAATTAGATTGATAGAACCTAAGGATTGACTGGGCCTATAAACAAATGCCACTCACAATCCTGTAAGCCCGTCAGCACCATTGAACGGCTAGACACACTTAGATTCCAATTACTTAGTGGATATAACATGTATGCAGGGGTGGATCAGTGCAGAGTGAGAGATGGCTCCTGGGCCTAACATCCCCTGGAGAGGACAAATCATGCTGACTTGTATACTGTTTAATAATGCTGTGCTCTTTGATTGATGTATATGTAAACCTACAAACTAATCGACGACTGACTAGGTTGTCCAACTAGTGAGTGATTTGTTTTACTGAATCCATATTGATCATCTGTCATTATGCAACTAAAGACACTGTGGAGGGGGACGTTTTCCTTTCTCTTTTTAACCCAAGATGTTTTTACACATTGATACGTTAGTGAATCGGTGGGTGTGAGTGTTTTGTTACTACTTCTTTTTGTTTATCCTCTTTTTGGGTAATGCTCTTGCTTGACATAAAGCAGTTGCCAAACATTCTTGTTCAAATTTCCTTTAATCAAATTTCCTGCCAGCTAAATAGCAGATTTAAAATGTTTATGAAAATATTAAAGAAGACCTCTTGGTAAAAATGTTATTAACCCTTGAAGTGGGGCTACCCCTAGGTAAGGAGAAAAATAACAAAGATATACGCACCCGATCCTCTGAGCCGGGTGACAGCGCTTCTTCCTTCCTGTCTCCTCTTACACTGCAATGATAGAATGTCCCTTGGTGTCCTCACTCACGGCTCCCTGCAGGGATTCCCCCCCTCCCCTGTCAGATCCTCTAGCGCTGACTGGGAGAACGGACGGGGAGGGGGCGGGTACAGCTGGCTCTGCCTCTAGATAGGCAGAGCCAGCTGTCACTCACGCAGCTGGGTGGATCCAGACAGTAATGTCGGGATCTGTCCCCGCTGCGGCGTCTCAGTATACCGCGAGCTGTAGCGCGCTGTATACTGAGCTTTGGGTGACGGGAGGATGCTAGTTTGTGTCCTCCCGTTACCCTTAGGAGAACTATGGGGAAAAGCCCTGACCCCATAGTTCTCCTTTAAAGTTTGCATGTATTTATTTAGGTATTAAGGTTTTATTTATATATTTACTTTTGTAACTAAAGTTTGCTAAACTTTGTAGAGATACAATTTTTTAGTCATTGTATTCATTAATTTGGTCATTTTTGCTGTTAAAGTGACATTAAACCCTCAGATTTTTTAACATAAACCAATACTGTAATGTGTGCCTTACTGTAATCCATGGTAGTTTCCCTTCTCTTTGCTGCTCTTCCTTTTAAATCCTTATGTCTTCTCATGCTGGGGGAGAATTTCCCTTTGCAGCTGAGTGCCTCTTCCTGTAGTGGTGGCTCAGGTTACAAACGTACACACAGACACCATGGGGGTGATTTACTAACCTAAACACACGCACGCACCAGGTGCGTCTGATTTTCACACAGCAAAACGTATTTATCAACCAAAAAGTCTCTAAAAGCATATTTCCACTAATGCCATATATGGAAAAATCATGCACATGATGCATATATAATGCTGCTTCACAGTTTAGACAAAAATGGTTAGCTCATGCATTTACATTCCTGCATTCATCAACGCAAGCAACACAACATAGAGCTAATTTACACAACATCACCTTGCAATTCATGCATGGCTTTGCACAACACACCTGCTGGGTGTGTACACACTACAAAGGTGTTTAGATTCCACCCATAGATCATGCTGGGAGGGAACACACTACAGAGGTGTATACATGTTCGTGGTGTGTTTATAAGGTTAGTAAATCAACCCCCATGTATCCATTTCAGAGACAAGGCAGTCTGCTGCAGAACAGAAGTTCTGCCCAGCATGAGAACAGATACAGATTTAAAAGGAAGAGCAGCAAAGAGAAGGGAAACAACCATGGATTACAGTAAGGCACACATTACAGTATTGTTTTATGTTAAAAAATCTGTCACTTTAACTGAACAAAAAGATCTCAAACAAATTTTTATACAGCAAAGCATACCCAGGTCATTGATAGGCTGGCATAGTTCACAGTAGTTAAAAGGCAGATTTATTGCCATTCTGAACGTGTAAGCCCTTCTTGTGGGTTTCCTCTCTGAAACGAGTAACACGACTGAGACACTGAGATTACTGATACAATGGCTGCTGTGAGTAAAATGAGGGCTCTCAGTGTCACCGCTTTTCTAGCTATTAATCACAACTGAAAAAGAAAGTAGAATTGGCTGATTTACCATAAAATGATGTGGAAAAAACAGATTCTACTTTGAGAGAATGAGTTCACCCATCTACAGATATCACAGTCAATCCAAATTGACTTAAAGAACTCATTTTAAAATGGATATTAAATGTTGCCTTTCTTGATTGTATATTTTATTAATTGAGCTGTACACAGTCATAATACTATTCTGTGCAGCACACCTCCCCTCGGTTCCTTGCTGGATTTGTCTACAGATATTTTATAAGAAATAAAATGCTATACAGTGTTCAGTCACCAAAAGCAACTGATTAAAGAGTAGCTTTCACTAGAGCAGATAGCATTCTAATACCTGGAATCTGGCTGTTACTGCACACTACTAGTTCATATATTAGCTAAAAAGACCAAAAGTTTTTTTGTAAATTAATCTAAACTTAAAGTACAAGTTCACTTTTTGTACTTCCCCCACCCACCTGTGCAGCCACCACTGTAACACAGAGGATCCAGCACTACATTGTGCCAGATCCCATGTGTAACTGGTATTTCAACTGGCCTCTGGCTCACAGAGCAGATCAGAGAATGGATGTTCTCCAGTCTGTTCCCAGTCTCCATCCTGACACTAATTGCCATGACCCTGGGTCCCCCAGAGAAGTGGGGTACCCCAAAAACCACAGCAGACATTGTACCAGTCCAGGACAGAAAAATATGAGCTGAGTATATGTCAGTTGTACTCAGAAAAACATACACACTGAGAGAATAGCCACACTAGAACAGAAAGAAGTAAAAGGTCATGAATCACTGGAAACATTTCCTATTATATGTTTGAAAGTCCCTACTACTTCAAACCACAATAGCTAATGCTACTGAAGAAGAATCCTTTTTCTGATGCAGTTCTTTGAAGAACGAGTAATACTTGAAAGTACAACCTAATGGGAACCAGTAGCAATATAAATTGTTCTCAGCAGGATTTCATAAGTCTGGCAATGCAGAGCTAGCTTTCAAGAAAGTGGGCTACAGCCAATAGAAGATAGCCAGTTTGAAATTCACGATCTGGCCACCAAACTTATGTTTTGTGCTGACAGTTGTAAACAACCACATTTATTTTGCCCATGCAGATTGATGTTTAGTGATACCAATTGATTCAAACTTTTTCCAAGTTAACTATGTCTTTATTCAACCTCAAATACTATGTAACTATGTAATGATAAAAAACTCAGAAAATGTATCCTGGCCATTCAACTTTTCCCTTACAGCCTGTGAAATCTAAAGTTGAAAGCTACTCAAAGGCATATGTACAGTCAACTGATACTTGATCCTATTAATTATTCTTAATCTCCTTAGCAGAGCCTGCTGGAGTGTTCAGACAGACATTGAATGCAAAAAGAGTTTTCAATTTTGCTGTTTGCCAAGGTGGCCTTTTGCCCATGCTTCACATATTCTCCTAACAGTGGGCCATCTTGGGATCCACAACAGATGAATGGCCAGGTGGGTCCTGAAATCTGCTTCCAATGTTTGGGTCAATAAAGTTTGAAATCTTTCCTGGCAAATGCAAAAATCTAAAATATGTTCTAAACCATTTGTCTCATTACACTTACTCAGATCCAGGAGTTGGAAGGTGCATGTCAAAAACTCTAACCAAGTACCTCCTTTTTGACATTCGTCCTAACAAACCGTTAGTTTCTCATTTGCCTTGAGCCATTTACATTTGTATTAGGGCTGTTTTTAGATTTCATGTCTCATATATGACAGATGATCTGGTTTTGTCCGTGCTCCAGTCCTTTAATCATTAGATGTTACATGACTGCTATTGTAAAACTTAGAGGGTTACAGGATGTTCTGTGACTCTTCTGAGCAGTCTCCACATTTATCTCCCCCCATTAACTTTGCTTCTAAATTCAGTCAAAAGTGTCCAGCCAATGGGAAAATAATTTTTAAAAAGAACAGTATTTACAGACTGTACTGCCTGCCCAGGAACTGACCCACAAATGTCTTATGTTAGGTACAACTCAGTTGCCAGCCAAAGGGATGCCAGTCTATTTTACTGCAACCCACACTAGAATTGGCACTTAGGAAATTAATAAAAAAAAGTAAGTTTCATTTAAATGCATAACACAATAATAGATGTTCTTCAGGCTAATTTTACTGACCAATGTAATGTGACTGCAGTGTATGCCAAAATAATTCTCATGGTGAACTGACTTGAACATCAGGAAGTTACTACTTAAAAATATGGGTACAAATGTCAGTGACATTTATAGGTATTACTAATCATAGTGTGTCAGGGCAACTCTATGCTGAATTCAGCAGTCCTAGCCTGTCACAAGCTATATTTATGAGATGAGAAGCAGTGGTGCATTACATTTCACAGAACATTGTACAATCATCACTGAGCGCTCTCTATAAAATAATACAGGGTCTCACTTTCCAGTCTTTCAAACACTGACCTCAGGAAAGGTAACCATAGGGAACATAACAGAATATCATCATAAAAAAGACACATAACAAAACTGAAGTGTATGTGGCTTTTTATGTGACACGTTTGGTAAATAAACCTCCATTTCAAACTTTGTTCTTTAAAGGAAATATGTCATTGTTTATATATATATATTTATATATATATATTGCCCCTTCTTCTTTTCTTTTACAATGTGGTTACTATACCTTAGAATTACCAAATTGTTTGCATCTCTTTTACATTCATTGAATACAAATATTAAGCATTGAAGAAAAAAATATGGTTAGTAAATGTCACTGTCTTTATAGCTGCACTGTTGAGAAGGGAGTTTCAATCAAAGAAAGGCAGTCTAAAAGCAAACTGCTTCTGCTGAGTTCTGTCTTTATCAAAACCATAGTGCAGAAACGATATATTTGGAGAAAATATTTTATTCAAATAGTAAAAAATATATAATTATTAGACTTAAAACAAATAAATTAAAACAAACAATAAATTTGACCCACAACCAGTATAATGAAACAATTTTTTGTATTTGTGTTTTTTCTTTTGCAGTGGAAATGCTCTGGAGCAGCTGGGAGTATATTTATAAACTGGCAAATCATTGATTCACTGCTCTTTTTAGTGCTGGAGATTTAGCCACATTTATAAAGCACATTCATGCACATGTGTCAAAAGAGACACATTTACTAACGTTTGCCCAACATATACATGTCCCTTTTTTTTAACCATAGTTTGTTATTAGGTTTTCACAAAATACAGGTAATGGTAACAGTCTTGTGAGAATCAAGTAATGTAATACGGTAAAAGTAACAGCAGGGCTCAGGGATGACCATACTTTAATAGTGGCATTTACTGTGTGCAGAAAGGATTTAGGCATTGTATGGTTGAGGAGCACAGCATAAAGCAATAACTGCAAGTTGAGATATATACATATACTGTATATATGGGTCACTTTCAACTGAGACACTGATTGTATTGGGCCCTCCTAGCTTGTACACAAAATACTTGCAGACTGATTAACTGACTTCCACACTGGTGAAGTTTTTACAGCAGACTTTTTACAGCAGATTGACTCTGGTGATTGAGTAGAAGAAGAACGCTTGCAATCAGCCTCTTAGGTAAAGGACCTTGTGAAACAAATTGGGACCAAATCTTCCTGAATATGAACATGGAGGACAAGTGTTTCAGGGAAATTTTTAAATAACAACATTCGTCAGTGCATTTCATTTACCAACAAATTCAAAACAGCAAACGTTAAACCAGGGTGGTTAACTAGCAGAGTAAAGCAATATATAAAAGAGAAGGAAATGGCCTTCAAAAAATATAAGACAGAGGGGTCACCATCGGCATTCAAATACTACAAGGAATGCAACAAAAAATGGAGTATGGAGAACAAATAGCAACAGAAAGCAGAAGAAACCCAAAATAATTATGTAAATATATAAATAGTAAAAGTGTAAAGACAGAACATGTAGGCCCCATAAAAGAGAAAAAAAGGAAGTTGGTTACCAGTGACAGGGAGAAAGCTGATGTGTTAAACACATTCTTTGCTTCTGTCTTTCTTTGCAGTGGAGTCAGACGGTGTAAATAAACACGGCATCAGTTCTAGTAACAAAAGATTTTACGTATCTCAGTGGCTGTCAGAGATTAGAGTAAAAAAAGTCTAGAAGCATTCAATGTAAACAAATCTCCAGGACCGGATGGGGTACATCCACGGGTACTCAAGGAGCTTAGCCAGGTCATAGCTAGACCACTGTTTATAAACTTTATGGACACTTTAATGTCAGATATGGTACCAGCTGATTGGCAGAAAGCGAATATGGTGCCAATATACCAAAAGGGGAAACGAAGTACACCTGGTAAATATATGGCAGTCAGCTTAACATCATTGAAATTTTCAAAATCATTATGGGGGGCCTCAATATCTGCAACAAATGTTTGCACCAAGAACTCTATTGATGACACAAGGGCACAACAAGAGGTTAGCAGAGAGGAGGGTTTTAATCTTAGATTGCGCAGGGTTTTTTTTTACTGTTCATTAAATATAGAAGGATAAGGGAACTACTAAGAGCCAATTAAATACAGAGACACACACACATAACACATACACACAGGTTGAACTGGATGGACCTGTGTTTTTATTCAACCTTACTGACTATTTAACTATGTAATCGATAGGGAAAGTGAATTTGAGTTACCACCAGAACAGAATTTGAGTTACCACCAGAACAGAAATAGAGGGGAAATCTTCCAATGGGGACACTAGTCCTAGTGAGGGATTTCTCTCAGTTTGGAGGGATTTCCCCTTACTTCCTGTTGTGGCTATGAGCAGAAAGAGAAGGGAAATCTCCCCAATGGGACACAAAACAAATGTCAGGGGTTATAACCCTAGCTTATGCTATGCCAAATGAAAAATAAAGTTTTGGCTTTAATTCCACTTGAATTTTGATATGCACAAATTATGGTTGGTTTCCAGTTTTTTGTGCTCTATTTTGGAACAGCACAGTGAACGCTTGTTTTTTTATTAGGAAAAGAATAACTTTCTGTGCTTTTTAATACCACTGTATTTTCTGTTGAGGAGCTACGCAACTACAGCCATCCCTAATGTCTCCAGTAATCTTTCTCAAGGCTACATTTGTGCATTCAATATAACTGTAATCATTTATAAATATGGAATAAATAAATATGGAATAAATAGGCCAGTGAGCTTAACATCAATAGTGTGCAAAATATTCAAAGGAATGATAAGGGACTATATGCAGGAATTTGAAAATGGTATAATAAGTAGCAACCAACATGGCATCATGAAAGACTGTTCTTTCCAGACCAATCTATTAACATTCTATGAGGAAGTCAGTATTAATTTAGACAGAGGAATACCAGTAGACGTGATGTATCTTGACTTTGCTAAAGCATTTGATACAGTACTCTACAAATGTTTAATTCACAAACTAAGGTCTATCGATTTCGATTAAATTGCATGTACATGGGTGGAAAAGTGACTGTATGAACGGATCCAGAGGGTAGTATTAAATGATTCATTTTCTAATTGGGCAAAAGTTATAAATGGGGTGCCCCAAAGTTTGGTCTTGGGACCGATTTTGTTTATCTTATTCATGAACGATATAGAGATTTAAATAAATAGTTCAATCTTAGTGTTTGCAGATGAAACTATGTAGGGCAGTACATTCTCCAAAAGACATAGATTAACCTCAACAAGTCCTATATAAAATTGAGGCCTGGGCTGCAAGATGGCAAATGTGATTTAATATTAAAAAATGCCAGCTTATGCACCTGGGAGCAAAGAACATGCATGCAAACTACTACTTAGGGGGTGCTTCATTATTGAAGTCAGATATGGAGAAGGACCTGGGGGTCCTCATAGATTATTATTATTATTATTATTATTATACAGGATTTATATAGCGCCAACAGTTTGCTCAGCGCTTTACAATATAAGGGAGACATTACAATTACAATACAATTCAAGACAAGATGGTAAGGAGGGCCCTGCCCCTGAGGGCTTACAGTCTAAAAGGGAGGGGGAAGTGATACATTAGGAGGTAGCTGTGTGGGGATGAATTGTTTGAGAAAGTGATAGTTCAGTGGTCAGGTTGAGGTGGGGATAGGTGTCCTTGAAGAGATGAGTCTCAAGGGATCGCCTAAAGGCAGTCAGAGTGCGAGATAGACAGACCGGTTGGAGTAGAGAGTTCCATAGGATGGGAGAGGCTCTAGTGAAGTCCTGGAGGCGAGCATGGGAGGAGTTGATGAGGGAGCTGAAAAGTAGAAGGTAATTTGAAGAGCAGAGGGGACGGTTAGGGTGGTACTTTGAGACAAGGTTTGAGATGTAGCCGGGGGCAGAGTTGGGGATGGCTTTGTAAGTGGTTGCTAATATTTTGAACTTTATTGGAAGCCAGTGCAGGGATTGGCAGAGGGGGTTTGCAGACACTGAGCGTTTGGTCAGGTGGATGAGTCTAGCAGTTGAATTCATGATAGACTGAAGGGGGTTCAGTCGATCATGAATTCTATAATTCTGAGTCTATCTATAGATCATAGATTCAGCAATAGTATGCAATGCCAAGCAGTGGCAAAGCAAACAGGATACTATCCAGCGTTAAAAGAGAGATTTTGGCAAGAGATAAATACGTAGGGGGTTATTCACTAAGGAGATAAAGGATTTAGCCGAACGTTCGGCTAATCCTTCGGCTCGCTTCGGCTGCAGAAATTCTCAATAGTCTGTACAGCGGCCGTAGGCAGCCAAAGTAAACAGCCAAGCCAAATTTCTGCCCATTTGTTTTCATGCCATGACAGCTCACTGTCCTCAAATGGCATGTAAACAAATGGGCGTGAGTACTTTTTTTATAATGGCAAGTCGGCGGGCGTCATTCATCGTAATTGATTTTGGATTACATCGGTGGATGAAATGATTGATGATGGATCTATGTTGTTGGACAATTTTTTATTTTTTTTTACAATAAAGGACTTGCTTTTTGTTCAATTAAAGGACGGTGTGGTGTTTTTATTCACTATCTACTTAACTCTTTGGTGAATGAGTAGTAGTAGTAGTAAGGAGTAGTAACAACTACTCCTTACTCATTCACAAGGGGAGGATGCATTTGGGTGCCCTTTATGAAAGGGGGTACCCACATGCAGATGAGCCTGCTTGTAGACCCCCAAAACCACCGTGCCAGGGTTGTGGGGAAGAGCCCCTTGTCTTCATTGGCATGGGGATAAGGTGCTTCCCTTTCCTTTCCTGGTATAGGATTTTAGGGGGGACCTCACATTTTTTTCCTTTTTGGGGCATTGGGGTCTCCCTTAAAATTCCTACCAGATCTAAAGTATCTGGTTTGAAACCCCACCCTACGCATTTATTTAATTTTTTTTACATCGGGAGTCCCCCCTAACATTCCTACCAGATCTAAAGGGTCTGGTATGAATTGGGGAAGGGACTCTGCACTGGTGTTCACCCCTCTGAGGTAGCGAAAAGAATGACAGAGCCAAAAGCTGAGCTAAGCATTCAGATATTCACAGCTTAGTGAATAACCCCCATAATCATATCACTTTGTAAATCACTGGTTCAGCCTTACCTTGAATATGCAGTTCAGTTTTGGTCACCAACCCTCAGGAAATATGTTCAAAAAAACTTGAGAGTTCAGAGAAGGGCTACAAAATTAATGAAGGGGATGGTAGGCCTGAGAAGGGCTACAAAATTAATGAAGGGGATGGCCTCCAGAATCAAACTTTTTCTCCTTAGAAAAGAGGCACTTAGGAGGGGACCTAATTGCAATTTTTAAAATCATTAATGGGGACCTCAATATCTGGAATAAAATGTTTACCCCAAGAACTGTATTAATGACACAAAGGCCCAACAAGAGGTTAGAGGAGAAGTGTTTTAATCTTAGGCTGCACAATTGTTTTTTTACTGTAAAAGTAGTAACAACTTGGAATTCGTTTCCACAATCAGCAGTATCTGCTGATAGCACAGATAAATTCAAGAAACTTTTACACGAGTTACTTAGTTCACTAAATATACAAGAATATGGGAACTACTAGAGCCAAGTATATACAGAGACACATTCACATATACATAGGTTGAACTGGATGGAACTGTGGCCCACCATCCTAAGAACTTAAACTTCTGGCTGTAGAGCAATTAAAAGTAGCAGTAAATACCTCAGGCAAACACCACACTTCAGGGGGGTTCTAGCTAAACGTCAGCTTACTGGGCACCTCCATCTGAAATTCCTCCTTGGTGTTCCTTACCCAAGAGAAATGTAACCCCACCTGGGAAAACTCCATCCAGCAGGGCAGTGAGAGCTTAGGCCCAAACTCTGGACTTGTCTGCAAAGCACATGATTGACCTCTCTAGGCAGTTGTCTTAGGTAGAAGGCCTGGGAAAAAGAAAGCTTGCAGGTTCTCCCAAATATGTATAACCTTCCCCAGCATGCACCAGTGACAATAAACCTCCTAGATGTTGGCTAGGGTATATGCAGCATGCAGCTCGGTGTACAATCCCAGAATCTTCCAGGTGGCGGGATGAATTTACTGCCATGCACTTGTGCTGCAGTTGCATCATCCTGGCCTGACCAGGCAGGATGGCTGAAGATCCCGGACCAGGAAGGGGCTGGTATGAAGATGGCAGCCCCGGAAAGGAATCCTGCAGACATTGCATCAATGGAGGTGAGTATAGTTCCACTTTAATTGATCACAGCTTCACCTTACTTACTAAGCTCAGTGAACATTCACTTTGCTAAATGAACAGTCTCTATTCATTCAGTAAATAAACTGCATTGTCTGAAAGAGTAGGCAGGTCATATAAGCCATACCATGTTCTTTTGGTGTCACCTGCCTGGCCAGCAGTATAGTAGAGTTATGTGAATCACAGAATTACAGTAACAATACACCTTTGCTGTATATTGTGACATCTCAAGAATTTTGTCTTGCAGATTTATGAAGTTGACAATAGGTCAAGTTTAATACAGGTAGATTTCTGTACTTTTAGATGCAGACTTGTATGCTTACTTATCATTTTCCTGGTTAATCTTTAGTAATTAATCTAGAGATGGCAACCTTATCAAATCCCGTATTCAGTATGCATTATGCACGCTAATACAGCTAGCAAAATCCACTGTGGGTAGGATTATGTCAGGCTCTCTGCTGTTATTCCATTGAGGGAACAGAAAGCTTATATGCAGAGTCACCAACCAGACACCAGTGAGGGATGACAGATAAATAAAACTATGTGATGACTTTCTCTGTCTTTTCCCTTATGTAAATAATTTTAGAAGGCTTAAGGTTTAACTAGCTTCACAAAAGAAAAAGTTTTGTATTAAAATCAAGCAAGGGCAAAGGAGAATCATTTTAGAAATGTTGCCTCTTTTCAAGTTTCGGTGAGTTTAATCAGCATGTGAGCACTTATTTCTCCTGAGAACTCCAATGGCCTGACTGACTCCCAACTTTATGAAGCCAAGCAAGTTGCATTCTTTGTGAAAATAATGTGAATAATCTGAGAGCAAGATGTTGCCATGGCTATGTCAGATTTATAGAGCTGAAAATACACGTTTAAAGCTCGTGCTGCTGGACCTCACACAACATAGAAGAAATTGACAATGGCTTCAATTGATTGGCCTAAAACTGAAATGTCCATTTTAAGGAGACTGATACATAAATAGGTTATTTGATCACCTATTACGTTTATAAGTAATCTGCATTTTAACCAGCATGTGAGCACTTATTTCTCCTGAGAACTCCAATGGTCTGACCTCCTCCCGCCTCTGGCATAGCCTTCATGAAGTAAAGCAAGTTTCCTTTTTTTCCCCAACATAAAATGGAAGATAAATAGATGACAAAACACCCATCTACACATTACTTAATCAGTTATGATTTTGTCCGTGATTGAGAAAATAAGCGCATAAATTGGTCAATGCACGGATCATAAATGCTCTATAGAGAACCATACTTTATGATGACACAGCCAACCGCAAAACATCATGATACTAAGAAATACTGGTAGATCTCATCTACACATTAGATTTTAAAGGATAAATGCACTTAGGAGATAAGCATTAGTGTAATGTAATATAATTATCTCTGAAACTGTTCTTCTGAGAACTTTTGCCTGGATCTACACAACCTATTCCAAAACCTTCACAGGGGGACAATGCAAAAGTAAGAAGAATCTGGAAGGAGATGTACAGCTACAGGGAGCCTAGACAGTGAATATATAAAATGAATGCTGACCTTATCACTCATAAGTACAATTGCATCGTTTAAAGGTAGCCTGTCAAGATAGAAACATGCAAGCTGCTATTACCCAATTAATTTAAAAAAAGCAATCTTTGGGACTGTTATCCTTATGTTCATTTCACTACTTATTATTTCACTTAACTTTAACATACACCTGTAATCACTTTAACAGCTTGTGCACAGGCTTTTGTTTGCATATGAGCATTTCTCTTCCTTAATCAAGTCAATGTGATTATAAAAGCAACTTAAAACATCTTGATGGGGCTGAGAGGAAGCTTAAAGACACTCAGAAGCAATTTCAAACAACTCCATGAGCAACGCAAAGCAAGGTCATATTCAGACATCATGCTGCTCTAGGCAAGCCTGATTGATAAGGTCTTTTAGTAAGAACTCCAACCCTAAATAGTCAACGTAGGCCAGGGGTGGACTGGGCCGGGGGGCAGGGTGGCAATTGCAGGGTGGCAATTGCCTATTTTGAAAATAATCGTTAGCTGCAGCTCTAGATAAATGGTCACCCTACACCAGGGATCCCCCACTAACCACCACGGAGCCCTACAATGACCACCACAGAGCCCCCCACTGGCCATAGTGGAGCCCCCACTACCCCCCTGATAAGCAGAGCGGGAGGGGGGCCAAGTTGCTGCACCATGGGCCTCTGGGTTGTACTTGCCCCCTGGGCTAAAATTTGCCAGTCAGCCCCTGACGTAGGCTAAGGACTAGGGTTGCAGGGTTCACACATTTCCATGTATAACAAAAGTTTCCATATTCCCGTCCTACCTGCCAGTACAATCCAGCTTGGTTCCTATTGTAGCTTTCCCTAAACAGTTTGTGTATTCTTCTAGCTCTCAACCTGCTGCCCCAGGAACTGACTCATGAATGCCATTATAGTAAATACAGATTTGACTGAAAGGCACATTAAAGCAACTCAAATGCAAGTCAAAGTCAAAGCACAGTCAAAAGCACCGGAAAGTATACTGCATTTAGAACTGAGTGTTAAGACAGTCTATTCAAGCATTAGGAGTGAGGAATAGGTTGCATTCCTGCAATGCAGCCACCAAGCAATGCCAGCATATAAAATTAGAAGCTGCCGTGTGCAAACCACAAGTCTTGAATAGATTTAATCTGTAAAGTTCAACAATTCCTGATAGTGATGACTTGTAACCCTCCCCTTTGCAATTCTATTGTGTGTTCCTGACTTAGTGTAGTTTCTTAAGCATGGAAATCTAAAGTCACAGCAGCTTATTTTACCAGGTTGCCATTAATGAACTCCATAAAAATATTGGTCAAAAGGACAAGATAACATAGTTGAAGGCAAAAGAAATCAAGGTAGAGAAATGGCTTTCAGAAATAAATCCAATATGGTAGATTATAAACACAAATGTAAAGTGACCATGACTAAATAATATGTGTGAATTTGTTACAGTTAATATATACTTTAAAAAGGTTGTATAGACATTCAATTATGGCAAAAACAAATATGAACAGTCCAGTTACTTCTGCGCCATTTAAAAATCCCCTTTCAAAAACAAAATATGTACTATCCCTTTAAGAAAAGGAGATTGTCTTTTTATTCCTACAGCAGAACAGTGTTTTGGCCACAGGCAAAAGATACTAAAAGAATTTGATGGCTTTTTGAGTTACTATTTGGTATTATGGCTGCTGTAAGCAGACGGGAGTTTCTCCCTTCTAATAAAGGGCACTCTGTTGGCTTAGACTCCTATGTTCTGCACCTTGACAGGTCTGATTCATGCAGTAGTAACTCTGCTCTCTTCTCACAACATAGTCAATGGCTATAAATGTCATGAGCAGCCTCTCCTGCAAAGGTTAAATATTTAGAGACATCAAAAGTGTTCTGTGTTGATTATGATACTTATTGATTGGCCACTTGTTTATAAAGCAGCAGAATGGAAGAAATCAATATGCCGTTCTATCTCTAGAAGTATAGAGAGATGGCACAGTTCAATCTAACCTTCACATTACACATGACCTGTTTTCTTTATAGAAATGATGTTAATCTCTTTACTTTCCTAATAAAAAGGAACACAATGCTTTTGTGGCTTCACACATACCTTAATATTCACATCATGTCTTCCTTGAATTCGTTTGAAACCTTTGATACTGACATTGTCTTTAATAAAGCATAATGAAAAGCTTTTTGTTAAGAGTGATACTGACCTCAAAAATATTTCTTCCTTAAAGACCCCACTTTTGCCTATGTTGGCAGGATGGCTAACCCACTGGATTCTTATATCTTTTTTGGGCTCATGTACTAAGTTAGTGCACCTGAAATCCTCCTGGTGGGTGATGGAGACATTGGACTGTGCTGGGGATATCTATGTGTTGCAGTCCCTATAAGATATAAAAAGCATACAGGTAATTTAGTTCACCAGCATCAATTCCTAATTTAAGCCCAAAAAACTTATATTCTTCAACTGTGTAAAAGACCTTTATTACTGATAGATATATATTCCTTACTAGTATACAAGAAGTCCTTTAATATACCCACATGAGCTATCACTCTGGACATGCTGGAGATAAAGAGATTGATAGTACTCCTAAAGTATACCTGTGGGTTTTGTAGAGCTAGTAAAGCAGCAGCATGGAGATAAGGCAGGCACCTCCATGCACCTCTTCCTTCAGAGTCTCAGTAGCCTTAAGCCCTGTTCACACCAGGGCGGTTTTCCGATCAGTGCGGTTTCCATGCAAATTTTTAAAAGGCGTTATTGGGCGTTTTTAATTGCATTTCAGCGATGAAACACAATTAAAAACGCCCAAAACCGCGCTGAAAAGCGGCATGGATCAGCATGGAAAAAAAAGCTCAGGCAGCCATTCGGGCAGGAGGCGGTTCGGATCGCTCGCAGCAGCGTGGTTGCATGAATGGTCCCCATAGCAATGTATGGGATCATTCATGTCAGTAGAATCGCGTGGCCAGATCCGCGTAGCCGAACTGCCCTAGTGTGAACGGGGCCTGAATATTGAGGCACTCAAATCCAGGGTATTCAAGAAACAAGAAACAACAACCAGATCTCTCACAGTCTTCACACTCTCCTAGTTTGGTTGCTCATCAAATCTTATGGCCAAGAAGGAACCAACAAAAACAGAAAACAGAGAGGGGTGGGCCACAACGTGACCATGAGAGGGTCCCGTTAAGCTGGCCTTAGGACTTATTTTTCTCTTTTTCATGTAAATGAAATGCTGATTATTATCTAGATAGCTAATAGAGGAAAAGTGTAGAACTCTATACTGTATGAAAAATATAGTAATGAAAGTATGTAAATGATGACAGTCAAATTAACATTCCAAAAACATTACAATACAACTTAAAACATTATCAAAGTAAAAAAAAAACCAGTAATTTCCCTATAGACTGTAGAAGGTTTAAAGCCTCTATAAGGCGTTTATTAGCTTCTTTTGAAAACATTAAAGAGATTTATCTCTACTTCTGCTCTCTTCTGCTGATCCTTTGTATGCCAGGGTGTAATAAAGTGTCACTTGTGACACTGTACCAAATAAAAGTGCACATATAACACAAAAAGTCTTTGATGTGATGCCATGTTTTACAGTCCATCAATTTTACATAAAAATATGCATTATATAATACATTTTTATTAAAGATTATCATAACAACAATATACTGTATGATAAGACATACATTCTAAGTCTTCCTCTCTTGTCCAAATTTTAAATAAATAATAAGTTGGACTTTAGAGAATATCTAAACAAGAACAAACGTGACATATTGCAGCTTACCAGTCCTTGGGTGTGGTGCCTGTATTCGTTTTTTTTTTTCAGGCTAAGAATATTTAAGGTAGAGCAGATATAAATTGATCTTGCCACAAAGGCTGTGATTTCCTTTTAAATTGAACTAAAAAGCACAAACAACATTGCTTTCTCCTAAGCTCTCTTTGGAAAATTACAAATTTCCCCCACCCCACGTATTAAAGGAGAACTATGGGGTCAGTGTTTTCCCCATAGTTCTCCTTAGGGTAACGGGAGGACACAAACTAGCGTCCTCCCGTTACCCTAAGCTCAGTATACCGCGAGCTACAGCTCGCGGTATACTGAGATGCCGCAGCCGGAGCGGATCCCGACATCGACGTCGAGATCCGCCCAGCTGCATGAGTGAGGCTAGAGGCAGAGCCAGCTGTACCCGCCCCCTCCCCGTCCGTTCCGCCAGTCAGCGCTGGCAGATCGGAGCGGGGAGAGGGGAATCCAGCCCCTCCCACTGTCACGGCAGAGAGCCGTGACAGGATCGAGAGGTGAGCGAACCCGGTATGTGTTCGCTCACCTCCCGATCTACTGAGCCGACCTGTGACAGTCTCATTGTCACAGGTCGGCTAGAACTATGAGGTGAGTGAAAAGCACTCACCTCATAGTTCTCCTTTAAAGATGAAGCCAGGAAGACATGTTCATAGTCCAGATCAGAGGAGCAGAATAGTATCAACCACGGTTTCCTCCATAAATACAGTAAAATGAGTAAGTGTAGCCAACCTAGGTCAGAAATGTGTGATTTGCAGAATTACCAGCATAATATAAAGGGAAAAGGGCCTGAACAACATGAAAAATGCAGCCCTCATATCTAAAGACCAGTAAGCTGCAATATATTACAATTTTTTAATGATTTAGATACTCCTGTGTGGTGGATGCTTGATAAAATGATGTGCAGTTCTTAATTATTATTTTTTGATTGATATAAAAAAAATATATAGATTTTCACCTAGCAAAGTGAATGTTCACTTTCCCCAGTCATGTGCTTAGAGATACTTTTTTTTTTAACTTACCCTTGCACATGATTGAACATTCAAAGTAAACACAGTTTTACCGTATCCACTAGCATTTACTTTCCAAAGTGAACATACACTATCAAGGTCAGGGGTAACCAAACTCCGGCCCTCCAGCTGTGGGGAAACTACAAATTCCATGATGCATCTCTCTCTGGGAGTCATGTCTGTGGCTGTGAGAATCTTGCAATGCCTCATGGGATTTGTAGTTCCACCACAGCTGGAGGGCCGGAGTTTGGTTACCCCTGATCAAGGTTAACATAAAGTGAACATGTCTGTGTAGTCTCTCATGACCTGTAAAAAAAATAAATCAAAGCAACTGGGTCTGCTGTATTTTTCCTGAAGACATTTCACGTGTCTTCCGACTAGCTTTCTCAATTCAGAAGTGAATTGAAATGCTTTGATTTATGAACAAATGATTAAGTGATCCTGCCCTTTGCTAGGTGAACAGCTTCTTTTCCTTAAGTAAATCAAGTCTATTGCATTGCAATGTGTTCTCTAGCAGACAGTTTTTCAACCCTTTTTTTTATTATGTACCCTATTGTATTTTATTTTCTATTATGTACCCTAGCAAATTTTAACAATGTAACCCCAGGTGTCTTTATTTCAGATAACCACAAAAATGTGTGCCATAGCGCTTTCTAAATTTTGTAAGTATGGTAAAAAGCTATCCCTGCAAAAAATGACAGTAAATACTTGCCTCTCCCACTGCCCATGCCACCGACCACCGCTCTGATGCAAAGAAATCATCCGTTAATGTCTCTTTGGTGACCAACACTTCTGGAAGTATCAGATTCTGAGTCCCCTCCTGAGCTCACTGATTCCTCCCACCCACCCCTAGATCATTACAGCACATAATAGATGCAAAAAAGTCTTCCGAGAATCAGTTCTCTTCAGCGGTCAGCGGTTCAGGAAGTGCGTAAGTTAAGAAGTGATCAGTTTTGCAAGGACAGCTTTTTTTTTATTTTAGCAAAAGTCGTTTTAGATGACATGGAAATACAGATTCAGATCTCCCTTTTATTATACCTATTGTCTGTTTAAAGTTCAAAATGTTCTTTTAGTGTTTAGCAGATAGAAATACTCCCTATCACAAGTAGAATCTCAAGTTAGCAAATGATACTTCAACAGACATTTACTGTGTCCTTTATAAATGACAGTTTCTGGTCAGGGGTAACTTTGACCTCCCAAAGACATTATTGTGTGCTGTGTGATCCTAAGAGATCACTTTGAAGGCATTCTACAAAAACCCAAACTACGTATACACGCTATCACAAGAAAAAAAGATGGCACAGGGGAATAGATGGCGCCTCAAGACTTTAATACCATTTTTTTCTGAAGACAGGCTCTTTTATCAATAAAATGATATGTGATATGGTTAGTTTTGTATTGATTTTGATCTCGGGTCAGATAAACTCAGAATAACAGAACTGGAAGTAGTGGCATAGAAGAAAAAGATAAATGTCTGTACATATGACACATAAATATGGATAATTGACAGCTTGAGACAAATGACTTGAATATTTTTTAATGAATAAGTTATAATATTGTACTGATTTTAGCATTGATGTATGTCTGTCTACCTTCTTTTTATTCATTGCTATTGGTTAAAAGAGTATCTGCAGTGGTGGAGAAAATGACATGCTGTTAGAGATTCAGATAAGGATTGTGGGTTCTACCCAATGTATTTAAATACATCAGCTGTGACTGATTGAAGTAGCAATAAACTCTCAAACACTTTTTCAAAAATGAATCCAGGTCAAACATTACACAATCTAGATCAACATTGCCCAGCAAAGTATTTCTTTAAATTCTTGCCCAATCCCTTACGGTCATCATGTTTTCAAATAGTTGGCTCCAACTCTCTTGGTTCAGCTTCCCTGAATTTCCTGCCTAGTACAAGATCACAAGGGAGAGCACAATATCCAGCAGCTGTCCATCTATTAGCTTGGAGAAGGGAGGAGGGATTACGGAGGCATGGGGAGCAGGGGAGTGACTTGTTTGTAGAGATGCACACAGCTTACTAGCACACACAAGGGGGGATCCAAAAGACTCTGCAAGGAAATGGAGCCACCCTTAAACAGGATATCAGGGTCAGTGCTCAGGAAATCAGCTGATTCTGCAGGAAACTAAAACTTTTAAACATCAACATCAAATAGCTTATAGGAGAACTATGGCCAAACCTTTTTTGGCTTTCGTTCTCTTTTGGGTCACAGGAGGACATTTACTCAAAACTCAGCAAATAGCAGTCTATTGCCCGCCATATGCTAAAAAGCACAGAGCCATGCTGCAGCTAGGAAAGATCCTGACGATATTGCCGAGATCCTCTCCACTACCTGATTGATAGCTGGCCCTGCCTCTCTAGAGCCAGAGCTAGTCCCCTCCCCTGTCTGTTCACTCTCCCTATAGTTCTCCTTTAAAAAAAATTGACTTTCATATCACTTTAAACTCATACTAGCTATATTCTGCCTTTATATCAATGAGCTTGCTCATTTTGCATATCACCACTTTAAAACCCAACTCCTGGCCATTTTTTTTACTTTTAGATTTAGGTAAGGTGAAAACTCCTGTCAGGTTTCTGTTGCTGTATCATCACTGAGATTTCCCCTAGTTTTTTGTCCTTGCGGTACCAGGACAAGATGTATAAGGAATAGGTGTCATCAGAACATCAAGACACAGACAGCAATTAATATAGTGCCATACTGCTTAACCCTTTCCCCCATTTTCTTTTTTTTTTTACATTGAAGAGTTTTCCCATCATTCCTTGTCCCTGTAAGATCGTGTGGTAAAGGTGGCAAAAAACTTGACTGAGGTTCTAACTACCCCACTCTAAGAAAGTTTTTTTTGACTAGAGGTTTAGGTTGTTGAAGAATTTGTTGTCATGATGCTCTGAGATGCTGAATGACACCCAAACATGTCATAGCTTACAATCAAAGAACACAGCCTTGGTGCCTTACCATAGTAATGCGAGGCCCCGGTGTTCTAACACCGGGACCCTGCACTGCCCCATATTGCAGGACCGGACCCCACTGAGGCTGTGGGGGTGCCCAGGACAGGGCACCCACTGGGCCCCCCCACAGCCTCAGACCCCGGTGCGCCAGCACCACCCGCACCGGCGGTAGTTCCTCCACTGCATAGTAACGGTTTAACAGTGCAAAGACATGGAGCGCTAGAGCAGACTATTATTATCATATTTCTAAATCAAACTATACACCAGAACTTTCCTCACTGAAAGAACCAGTTAGAGCCTCCTCATAAAAATGCATAATCGCATGAGCCCCAAAACATATTCACAGATGCAAAAAAAAAAAAAAAAAACTCTTACATTATAATGTTTAATGGTTCACAATACTTCCTGGTGAGAAGTTGCCTAGGTCTTCCAGATGGATTTTTGGAGCTTTGTTAATTGAATCTTTCCAGCCCACTGAATTGACTATTAAGATTAGTGATAAGAAAACTTGATAACATCAGTCTCCAAATCTGGAATCTGGAAGGCCTAAGTAACTTCTAACCAAAAAGTGCTTGGAGTTTAGATTTCTTTTACTGCCTTCTTGTCCATGGAGAACAGGATGAGATTGGGGAAGGGGGGCACAACAACGTTCAGATTTCTAAAACACAGATAGGCCTATCATTTTTTTTTGTCATATTTTATGCAAACAATACAGAAAATTATAAAGTGCTTAGGGCTCATTCACACTTTGGGGCCTATTCATGCTTTTTAACATATGTTAATGCTTGTACACAGATTAGCCAGATTAGCCAACGGTAAATTGGATATATCAAGATAGGTGGTCCAATCAAAAGTCAGAGAAGACAATTATGGAGTCTTAAGGGTAAACCATTAAACACAAATAACTGAACAATGTTCCAGGAGCTTAACACATACATAATTGTATATTATCAGTGCAAAAACATTTGTGCTAATATCCAAAATGTATGCAGCTTATAGTAAGTAGGACCTAAATGGTGCTAGTTAACATATGTGCAGGGTGTGCTGGCCTAAAAAGTTCAAGTCTTTTTTTGATATACAATAGCAGTGCATGAGGGTATGCATGAAAAGGTGTGCATACATCTAAAGCAGCTAAATACACAGCTAAAATGCATTTCTGTTAACCCTTTTATGTAATTGTGTTCAGTCAGCTTTCTAATCCAGGCACTCTTAAACACTGAATGGCGACCAACTAACACGTCATTGATTCCTGGGCCACTAGGCACCATAATGATCAGCTCCCTTGCATTTAATCCTGACTGGCTTTGTCAGGCAGAGTACCTCAAAGCCCATTAGGCCTCCTGGTGCTGGCACACACTGCTCAGTTCTGTGACCTCACTCTATTCTTTGCACAACTACAATTTTTTTCACTGCTCTAACCGCATATCCCAAATTTACCACATCCCTTTTATTGCACACTCCAGATTCAACTTATTCCTTTCAATGCATACCCTTATGCACTGTACATCCCAGATTCTGCCCCTTCTCACTGTATACTCCAAGTTTAACTTACCCCTTTTACTGAACAGTCTATGTTTTCCTTAGCCCTTACCCAGTGCACAGAGATGTCAACTTGAGACTTAACCTCTGTATCGTTGAGTGGGTCTACCAGTTCAGGAAAGGGTGAGCCACAGGTAGATAAAAACTGAGTGACACATCTGTAAGCCAATCGGACAGTAGCTTCCAAAGCCACTCTGTCCAGGTCATAACCAGGTTGGTGGTAGCCCTAATTTACAGTATTTTTACAAAGTAGGATTTTTTTGTTGTTGCGGGGCCCCCCACAGGACCATAGAGGTTAACCTGTAAACTTTATGTTTGCTTTAAATACAGCAGCTATTAAAAATATTGCAATCACTTTGGAGAAATCTCAGATAATATTAGGTTTAAGAAACAACTCCAGGTGAGCATATAGCACAATTTAATTAACTTATTTCCATTCGAAGATGCTGCCATAGCCTTAAGAATCAAAATAAATGCACTTTAGTATTTAAGAGCATGCAGCGAAATCATTGATTATTCACTATTGATGGGTTTAATGGAAGGAACCCATCTATCTATTTGTGTGCTGCAAATTTCTAGGACATGGAAGATGTGAAGTGCAGCCTGATTTTGCATAGATATATACATTAAGCCTATAGCTAATGGACCTCACACATAACATTTTAACCATTTAAAGGTTCCAGCCACCTCTTTTTTTGTAGGTATTGTATGATGCACAGCACTTATTGCTTGCCTTCAATCAGTGCACTTTGTGTTCCACTGTGCTTCTCAGATTTAATTCCCTGGGTGCTGGAAATGGTCAGTGCAGTTCAAATCTGGATTTTGGTTTTCAATGGTTTAAATAATTGAACACTTATTCAATTATAAAAGAAGATGTGAGAAATGATACTTTTAATGCTGCAGCTTGTGGCGGAAGTGTGTCAGATGCTTGAATTCAATTTAGCTTTGTTACATTGCTTATTGAACATAGCTGGGCTTTAGCAAGGCTAGAACCTTTTAATCCCGGCTGTCTGCTGCTTTCAAGACTATGTAAATGTAAAGGAAAAATTAAACTATAACCAGGAATTCTAATAAATGTAAGAGCAATTTGCAAAATGTAAAAAAATTTTTAGCTGTTCGTTTTACGATTTGAATGCAAATGATCTTGATATTTTCAAATATATGTGGGGACGTGTGTCAGTGAGTCAGTTTAAAGTTGAACTCCATCTTGGATTAAAAAAATGTTTTTTATAACTGTCCCCCACACCTACAGTTCTACCTGACATCTGGGGCTGTTAGAAGGGGTGCACTCTATGGCTTGGCTTTACAACTATGT
>NW_017307077.1:602880-604218 GCF_000935625.1 Nanorana parkeri | reverse complement strand
GGGGGGAGTTGCATTTAATTGCCCAGTAAACCATGCGTTTTATCACATTGCCAAAACTGAGCTTTGATTCAGTTTGGGTCAATCTGGGCTTCATCTCAAACACAGAGGACAAGTGGGAGTGTTCTAAGGACATTTTAAACAACTGCATTTGCCGGTGTGTAAAAATAGAAAAATAGAATATGAAAAACATATTGCTACAGCAAGTAAAAAAGAACAACTAAGAAAGTAGGGACAGAACATGGTCACACACAATTAGGAGAAGTCCAATGTGTTAAATACATTTTTCTCTTCATTTTATACAAACTAAAAAGTTTGCTAGTCAATAAAGTAATGCTAATAATAATGTAGTGAATGTACCCTGTGGCTGGCAGAAATCCAGGTTCAAAACAGATTAGACAGACTTCATTTGAGTAAATAGCTAGTACCAAATTACTTACAACCACGAGCCTTCTGAGAGCTTAGCTCTGTGATAGCCACTTAGCCAGACTATTGTTTCTAATTTTTAAAGACACCCTTACTTACTGGAATGGTGTCAACTGATTGTCATAAAGCAAATGTGGTACCAATATTCAAAATTTTTGCAGATCTGCTAAGGGACTATATACAAGAATTTGTTAGCAACAATGGTATCATAAGTAACAAACAGCATGGAATTATAAAAGACCATTCTTGTCAGACCAACCTGTTATCATTCTGTGGAACTGAGTAGGACATTTGACACTGTACCTCATGAACTTTTGATTTAAAAAATAAGGTCTGTGGGCAGACCTGTGGGCAGGGGTGGGCGGCAACATGATAGATCATGTTCAATATTGAAAAAGGTAAAGTTATGCACTTGGGTGCTAAAAATATGCAAGCAACACCCTCTTTGGGAGGGGCTAGTTTGGGTGAATCTGTGAGATGGGAATGGATTTGGGGACTAAGCAACAGCATGCAATGCCAATCTGCAGATAACAAAGCTAGCAGAATTCTCAACTCTAATATGAACCGCACATATTCAAGAGAAAATTAAAAATAAATACTACCCCTTAACCCTTTATAAAACACTGGTTTAGCCTCATCATAAATATGCAGAAATCTACAAAAATGAAGTGCTTGAACTAAAAAGAGTTCAGATAAGGGCAATAAGTTGAATAACTGGGTAGGGGGACCTCAATTATAGGGAACAATTCCCTTTAAGTATTCCATTATATACAACATATAACATAAAGGAATATCTACAGCAAAAATTAGACAAAAAGTTAACCTCTACCCAAAATTGGACAATTACTCACCTCTCTGTTTGCCTCTCTAATTATGGAAAAGCAAAGAGTGCTATATATATATATATATATATAT
>NW_017307077.1:600118-602870 GCF_000935625.1 Nanorana parkeri | reverse complement strand
TATATATATATATACAGTATATATATGTGCAAAAAAAAGACTCACAATAGCATAAAACAGTACTAACGTTTAATCAATTCAATAAAAACCAGATATACCAGACATATTCATAGAGCACACGAGGACTATGTCATACAGCATAATTAAAATACATGGCTCAGCCCATTGTTCCTTATGTTGTCCTTGCGGCCTGCCCATATGCTGGTCTCCCATCACATTCTTGTCATATTGGGACAGCCATACAACTGCCTCATCCCTGGAATGCAGGTTTGTGGTTTTAAAATGTTTTTGTGCACTCTATGTTGACATTTTATTAAACTTTGTAGATAATACAGTGTGGTACTGCACCAAAACACCCCAAGCTATGCTATGAAATATGTTTTACCACTGTTCAGCAATTGTTATGAAGCTGAGAACTTTAGCTATTTTCCAAGTGTAAACCTTTGAGTAGCTGCTAGCTCTGTTCTGTCTGCTACTTCCACTGACTAATTCTGGCCTGTTACTGCTAGTTAAAAATCAAGTGTTGCAGCAAGAACTCCAAAAAAATACTTTTTCCAAGTTATAATGAATCAGCCTATTGTTCTATTACACAGCATACCGCTTAAAGGCATCTCCCAAGCATGTAATTTGAAGTGTTGGTGTTTTTCCCATGTCACACTTAAAATTGCATTAAACAGAGGGCCCTTTTTCCACTAAACAGTATTTCCTAAAATTGTTTTTTGCATTGTCCCCCCTGGCAGTGCTCAGGTCATATGCCTTTTGTTTGTCTTGCCTATTAGCCTTGGAAATGGCCAGAACTGATTTCCAAGATTTGCTCCAACCATTGACTTCAGCCAGATTCCAATTAAAGTTCGCATTTTTCATATTATACAATGAGTTTGACAAGCGGTCCATGAATTGAACCCAAGCACATTCACTCATCACTAACCGCATCACACAGAACTTTGTGTGGTGCAGTGTCATTCATTTAGAATGGCATCCTAATGCAAAAGTGCGTTAGCTGGCAAAGTACCAGTGCTGCATTACACCATGATGCACATACTGTACATTGCATTGTGTTACAAAAATGGTGTAGGGATTTTTTTCTCTTCCAATGGCCGTGCATTGGCAGTCCATTCAAATGTAATGACCATAACTTAATCAATATATCATTTAAACGCTAAATATTTCAAAGTTTGCAAAGATTTACAGTATATAAAAGAAAACAATTATTTAGATGAATTGTTAGTAGCATTTCCCTTGGCCATGTGATTGGAGAGCTGAGCTGTAAAGTACAGGGAACAGCTATAGCAAAAACTTCTTTGCTATGGCGCTCACCTTTCAATATTGCTGCAGAGAAAAACAGATTCGGCATCTGTGATTTAGGACAATGAGAAAAAGTGACAAGTTCACAGAGGATCCCCAGACAGAAGCTGTCTGCCTGGCTCTGTGCACTGGAAATACAGCCACTGTGTACAGTCACTCTATCAAGCATATTTGCTCTCCAAGCAAAGTAATTAGAACTTAGATAAAATAAACAGACTGATCAAGCATAGCAGAAGAATTTAATCATTTCATACAGCTATTTTATGCCAGGAAGAGAAACTTCTAAGGTCAGAAAGTGACTTGGCAGAGCTGTGAACATTAACACTTAGGGGTCCATCTTCAATGTTTTGACCCAAGATTCATACATCTCAGGTGAAACGTGTGAATCGTGCGTGAAGACATACATTAATACATCTAAGGGTGGCAAGTTTTTTTGCTTGCACGTACAAGTCAAAATATACACATGACTATTAGATCCTATAGCCTTCTAAAGCCTGTTTTTATTTGTGGTGAAAGCTTTAAAGTGTAACTCAGGAAATGGTGGCGGCGGGAGACAAAGCGGGAGACCAAAGATCGATCCGACAGTGCTGGAGAAGGGCACACTTGTAAGACAAGTGGGCCCTAATTTGCTAATATGCAGTACATACTTGCACATTAGGGCAAAAACACACCCTTCACACATCTGTTTACTTCCTCTTTACACATTTCTGCTTTGCACATTTTTAGCAACACTTTTTCACATAATGATTGTTCTATTTGTATTTGATAAAACAGACCTTTTGCAGGGTCGTTCTACCGTGTGTGATTACCCTCATCTTCCTCCTGTCCTTTACACAGTTTTTTTTTCCCAGTCTATGTGACATTGGATCAGAACTCTCCCTATTTAATTTACTATACCTGATTCAGCCATGCGTTTCTGTATATGACCACTAAATGAAACAATAATAAAAGGTAGTATAGGGGGACAGGGTTCACAGATACCTTAAGCTATACCTTAGGCTTATGGTGCGCAGGTAATATTCCAGACAAATTGTTATTACTGGAACTCCCAAAAGATCATTCTCCACCTTTTATGCACTCTGCACCACTAGTCTCAGCATAGACCAACACAGATACAGAAGACAGGGGCGTCCCACCCCTTTTCATGAGGTGGCAAGTGGTGGGGTGCATGCAAAATGGGGGGGGGTTCTTGCTCTGGCCAGCGTCCAACTCAGTTCCTGACAACCAGTAACGTAAATGGTTGCCAGGAGCTGAGCGGGATGCCGGCCAGAGTATCCCAAGTTGCTAAGAGCTGGGCAGGGAGATTTGTATGGCCCTTACTCATTTTCCCGACTGGCACTTAGCAACCTGGGATGCTCTGGCGAGAAGGAAGGAGGCAGGCACACTGCAGACATTGTGCATCAGAGCAACCATGCCGCTCTGCCTGCCACCCCCCCCCCCCCCCCCC
>NW_017307077.1:587658-600014 GCF_000935625.1 Nanorana parkeri | reverse complement strand
CCCCACCCCGCCCTGCCTCCCCCCCCCCCCCCCTCCCACATGACCCAAAAAGATGCTGCCTGAGGCTGCTTCATTATAGGGACAGCACTAAACATAGGTTATGCCTAGCCTGTGCTATTCATTTGTCTATCTAGTATACCATATGACAAAGCCTGGCACCAGGGAGACAGAAAATAGTTTGGCTGAAGAGATCCTGGTGATAGCTTACTCTACTTGATGACAGAATACTGTTATCAATTTTACTATACACATTAGCATTAGATGGTCTGTTTTCTCAGCTGCTAGAGGAACCAGTCATATGGGACCATGCTGCATCTTCCAAGTTAACCACCTTCACATCCTCACTCAAACTTGCATATTGGCGTGGGTGCCTAAGCACCTCACAATTAATTAAATGGTCTGTGGGGACACCTTTTGTTCTGAGAGGATGATTTTTAAACATCCATGTTTCTTATGTATATGCGCTAGCTATGCACACTTACAGTACAATGTTATTGTGTTGTCATTGGACAGCGAACATCACAGGCAAAATCAAAAGAGCCAATCAGAGTGGTTCTGTGCCCTGTGATCTCGGTGAATAAATCAAGCATTATAAAACACTGGCTGTGATCAGCCCTACCCTTCCTCTCACAATGGCTCTGTTTGTGTGAGAGGAAGGAGGTTTTTATTAAACACAGTTTCATCTGATAAAACCAGCTTTCAGCAATGCCTTCTCAGCAGTAGTGGACGCCTGTATTATAATGAAAAACATAATTATTCTACACTTGCTGTGTTTGAGTTAGGATTAAGACCATTTAGCCAACATCAACAGTTACCTAATTAATGTCCCTGCTTCTAAAATCACAATAGGAAGGATTATTCAGTAGCAATGGCATGTTCTGTGGCACCCAGCAAATGTTTTCTTGCTTTTAAAGGAACAGCAGTAACACCTGATTATATTTCAGAAAGCAGAAGAATAATTGCAACATTTTAATTGCAGAGCTATATACTGTATAAAGTCCTTAAAACCTGCATAGTTAAAAAAGGTGTCCCCTAAACCAACAGATATGGCCAAAAGATGGTGCATCCCCATAGAGCATTGCATTTGTTACCTGCTGCTTTTATTGTTACTGACTGCAAAAAAGTAATTGTAGTCATTTACTAATGATCTACATGCACAATTGAACTCAAATGGGGTATGGAGCTTACAGATTAAAATCAGCAGGGCCAGTCCATATAGTGTTCTGCAAAGGTCATTCTGATACAACAATAAAAGAAGACTGTAGTATGCAGCAGTCATTTTGTATTCATATTGTGCTATAGAACAGCAAGAATCTTCATCATTATGCAATAAGTGTATTACAAAATGACAGATACAATTATACTGTCATCCTATTTTTTGTAATCAAGCCTGAAGGTGCTCCTTGGCCTTTGAACCCCTCTATGTGGCTAGGCAATGAAAAAGACTCATACATGTGGTATCCTCATATTCAAGGGGAGTAGCAGAATGTGTTTTGGGTGTAATTCTAAGTATGCCTATGCTGTGTGTGAGAAATAGCTTGTTAAAATGACAACTTTGTAAAAAAAAAAAACATAAAATGTATTTTACAAAAAGTGTGGCAAAATATGACACACCATTCCTCTTAACAAATATCTCTGGGTTTCTACTTTTCTAAAAGGTTCTGGTATTTTAGGCCCTCAAAAAATGTGATAGGCAGTCAGAACATCAGGGCTGATACATTTCTAATATATACCATAATTTGCAGACTCTATAACTTTCACACAGACTAACGAATATACACCTACCGTGTTTCCCCGAAAGTAAGACCTAGCACTATTTTTCAAGATTCCTGTAATATAAGACATACCACCAAATAAGACCTAGTTTGGTGGTAGCATGTACTTTACTGCGCTGTCCACTGTCTGATGTCTCCACTGCTGCACCACTGGTATCACTGTCCCTGATGGAAAAGGAAGCTGGCGCTGTAGAAAGCAAGCAGAGAGCGGCGGCGGAGGGAGCGGAGCCGTATTAGCTGCTACTTCGTGTATAGGGCCGGTTACTGTGACAGGCGGAGTGATACCAGATGCACTCGCCTGTGAAAGAACGGAATCTGCTTTACTGACCAGTAGGAAAAGAAATAGAACAACAGTAATATTCTCATTCTTACCATATCATTAAGGTCAGTAAATAAAACAGTGGGCATTCTGACATTCTGAAGTAGAAAAAAATAAATAAGATCCCCCAAAATTAAGACCTAGTGTGTTTTTTGGGGGCAAAAAAAATATAGGACAGTGTTTTATTTTCGGGGGAAACATGGTATTTGTTTTTTGTTTTTTTACTAAAGAAATATAGCAGAATACATTTTAATCTACATTTATAAAGAAAGACTATTAATTTGATATGGAGGGTATCATAAAAAAATGCCCCCAAATACAATGATTAATTTGGTATATTTTATATGTTTTATAACAGAATGTAAGGAAAACAATTTATATTTGAACTTTTTGGTGTTTTTTCCCTTATATAGTAAAAAATAAAAAAGCAGTAGTTATTAAATATTAACAAATTAATGCTCTATGTATCTCAAAGGGTAGATATAAAATTAATTTGGGTACAGTATTACATGACCAAGTAATTGTCAGTGAAATTATCACAGCACTGAAAACTGAAAAAAGGCCTAGAAAGAAAAGGATAACGTGCTGGTATTGAGATGGTAAAAAAAAATTGAGAAATATCACATAAGGAAAGCCCTTCCTTATGTGATATTTCTAGCCCCTCCATCTTGCTCTTGTGCCATACCCAATCATCCTGGGACTTCTCCCTACTCACCACAATTACTCTATTTTATACCTGCACGGAGAGCAGGAAGATACTCCCAACTTGCTGATATCTGAAACAAAGTATTCACCCTAGAACTATAGTTTTGCTGGGACATACTGTACATGGAACACACTGGGGGGAATTTATCAAAACTGGAGCAGACAAAAGCTGGAGGAGATTTGCATTGCAACCAATCAGCTCCTCTGTCTCATTTTCAAATCTTACCTGAGCAAACTGAAGAGAGATGTTTATTGGTTGCCATGGGCAACTGCTCCAAATTCTGTCTGCTCCCGTTTTGATAACCTCTCCCCACTATGCGTTGAACAAAATCTTTAATCTTTCTGTCACTCAGGGGTCTATAAACAATTCTCAGGTCCCTTCACTCTGCAACTATCTTTGAACATTTGGTTTGGACGAATAATGGCAAATACAAATGTTTTCAATACACTGCCTGTCCCAAAAAAAAAGTCACCACATGGATTTAGCTAGGCAAATAGGTCAGAGCCTCCTGTTGGATAATTAGTTTAGGTTCTACAACATTATGTCCCCAAAAATTAGGTCAGCTGCCTACCTAAATATACTGAATGACCAGGTTTGTCCATCAGTGGGTTTTTTTTCTGATGGCATGGGCATATTCCAAGATGACAATGCCAGGATTCATCAGGCTCAAATTGTGAAAGAGTTGGTCAGAGAGCATGAGACATAATTTGTTTTACACATGGATTGGCCACCCCAGAGTCCAGACCTTCACCCCATTGAGAATCCTTGAGATGTGCTGGAGAAGACTTTACGCAGTGGTCAGACTCTCCCATCATCGCTACAAGATCTTAATCAATGCAACACATGCCAGAAATTAATGTTGTGACATTGCATAAGCTTATGGAAATCATTCCAAGGCGAATGTGTGCCATGATGAAAGCTAAAGGAGGTCAAACAAAATATTAGAACCTGTGACTTTTTTTGAACAGGCAGTCGAATGTGGTGTGTGGAATGTGGTGTATTGTAATAATACAGTATAGCCACTAGATGGAGCTGAGCAACATAAGAAATAAGTAGCTCCATATAGTGGTCATAATGTAATATTACAACACACTACATTCAAACTGGGAAAAAATATTGTAAGAACATGCGTGTTTGGCATTATTCCCCTAACTGAATGTTCACAGAGGGCCCTGTGGATTGTTGATAAATAGACCCCTTATTAATTCTGTTTCAGTATTTGCAGTTACTGAAAGATTTTTTCAGATACCAATATGCAACATAATAAAGATATACAGTATATTTAAGAATAAATGAAAGGTGAATGCAAAATAATTGATCAGGATAATGCATAATTGATCACTGATAAAGCCTAGTCTAAATAAAAAATAAATAAATTAAGTCTGCCAATCCTAAATCAATTTAATTATAACATTTTAAGATATATTTTTTACCCCAGAGAGGTTAATGTTCATCTTAAAAGTTTGATTGGAACTTCTATTTATCTAATGTCTCCATTGTTTCTAAAGTGCAAGTGAACATCTGTCATTTAAGGAGTTGCCAACGGAAAAAGCTGGAATAAATTATGCATGAACATCTCTTTTCTGTTTGTGCCCTCAATGAAAGAGGCTGTAAAAGGGGCTCGGTATGTTTTGGTGGTTATCACTGTGTGCTCTGCCAAGGTGAGCAGACAGTACGCTGAAATAATCTATCGGATGTGGTTAGAGCTTGCAAAGGGTAAATTGTACATTTGCCTGCTTTGTGGCTTCTCCATAGAGAAGCAAATAAAGAGGACTTTTTGTTTGTTTTTTTAATTAGACTCTACTTACTACAGCTGTCCCATCTCTGTTAAAATAGCAGTTGCAGATATTAGATTATCCGCCTTATAGGCCAAGGTAGAAAAATCACTAATAATAATTATGATTTTTATTTATTTACTTAGCACCTTTTCTTAGTAGTTAATGCACAATTTGCACAGATTATTGTTTTGTTGGACTTTACTAGATTCCAAGGTATGAATACTGTTGGGGCCCATTCACATTTGTATGTTGCTGTAATGTTACTAAAACACACGGCAATGCACTGGATCTACATGCTTGTTGTTCCATTCATTGTTGTTTTACTGCATCATAGCAAGCCAGTAAATAGGTACACGGCTAAGTTCTTGACCACAGCAGCTTGTTAATGGCATAATAAAGGTCACCCTGGGTCTCAACGCTCCCAAGCCTCTGAACATATTATGTGACCACGCGCTGCCTATTTTGCCTTCCTAACGTGATGATAGGGTCTAGCTAATGTATAATATCTGGTCCAGATAATGTATATTGATTGAATGGACTATTATTGCAATTATAAGTACACTGTTTCTCCAGCCTACCTTAGCTGTTAAAGTAACATTAAACTCAGGGGTTAAACCTTGAAAATGCATTCAAGTACCTTAACTATTAACAAAAATGTATCTTATTTGTGTACCACTCGGCTGTAGATCCTCAAATCATCTCTGAATTGGTGCTGACACTGTCCTTCCTTCTGGGGGGTGGCTACTTTTTGGTTCCCCCTGTGTGTGCTGTCCCGCACTCCGGTCCCCTGGTCCGTCCGCTCGCTGTCCCGACGGTCCGTCGGCTTCTCTTCTTCGGTCCGGCCGCGGCTCCTCTTCCCCACCCCCCTGCCTCCACTTCGTCTGCAGGCTGGGAGCCATACCCAGCCTGCTATTGGATATCCTCCGCTGAGCCCTGATTGGGCAAAGTCTTGCACCTGTCCTGTGGTCACGTGCAAGACTTTAACAAATCAGAGCTTCAGTGGTCATTTTGTATTATGGAATATACGCGGTCCAACAGACCGCGAACATCCCATAAAGTTCGATGCTCGGCGAGCGCTCAAACGGCCCATCCTTAATCTTTAGTATGGGATTCAGTTTTGGTCACCAATCCACAGAAATGTCCATGAGCTGGAGAGAGTCCAGAGAAGGCCAACAAAGCTAATTAGGGGTTAAAGGACCTAAACTATGAGGAAAGACTGCATGGATTAAACATGTTCACGCTCGAAAAGAGGAGACTGAGAGGAAACATGATATTAATGTAAAAATAGTTTAACCCCTTCACGACCTATGACGGGATAATCCCGTCATGAAGTCGGAAGGGGCTCAACAGACTCCAGGCAGCTCTGTCCCGTTTTGTCGAGCCGGTGACCGGCTTTACAGTAGAAGCGATTCTGGCGGCTCAGCTGTCGCCAGATTGCTTCTACAATCCTGTAACCGGGCAACCCACCCCCCCGACACCCCCGCCTAGTTTCCCGGGCTCCGTTGCCACTCCTACAAGCCCAGGACTAGCTTGTCGGGTGTCAGCGGGAAGCTGGGGAGGAGAGCGGTGAACATCCGTGCGCCGATCCCCTCCCCATATTATGGGACCGGGAGTGTTGCATCACTTCCAGTCCCATCGCTATCAGTGCTGGGCTCCTGAAGCCCAGCAATAAGCTATTGAAGTGCGATCTGAACTTCAATAGCTAATTTAGAGTGTAAAGGTGACACTGGGGGTCTTATTGACCCCCAGCATCACCTTAAAGAGTACTTGTCACTGCCAATATGCCATCACATGGGGGATTGTAAGCCCCCTAGTTGTGATAGCAATTAAAGTAAAAAAAAAAAAAAACAGTGCGAGCACGCGTGTCGTCACGTAAACACGCGTCAGGTGCGCCTATGAAAACCATGATTGCGCTACACATGTTGGGTATCGCCGCACACGCCAGAGTGAGAGCAATAATGCTAGGGCCAATGTTTTCACATAGCTCTAAATTGATAACCTGTAGCGGCTTTCAAAGTGTTTAGCATGGACTATTTGGGGTACTGAATTCTGTTGCAGTTTTACTGATGCACACAATTTTTAATCTCGGCATGCTGGGTATCTATTTACTCATTGTAACCTAATTTTTTATATTTTACAAAAAAATGGTTTTATAGTGTTTTGGGGCACTAAATTTAACTTAAGTGCATTTTTTACTAAATTTTGGGTTTAATATTAAGTTGTGCTAATGTCGTGCAACATGAAAATTTGCAACTGCCTCCATTTTATTCTATAGGGTTTTGGCTTTCAGAAAATATATAATGTTTGGGGGTTTGAAGTAATTTTCTGGCCTAAAATGTGAATTATAACATGTAAACAAAAAATTTAAAAAAGGCCTTTGTCCTTAATGGGTTAATGGTGATGGGATAATTAGTAATAAACTGTTTACTGTTAGTTCACTTAGGCCTGGTTCACACCTGTACGTTTTGTAGCGCGTTCAACGCTCTACGAACGCTCTACAAAACGCTCAAACATGAAAATCCCATTGTATTCAATGGGTCTGGTTCACACCTTGCCATATTTCAGCCCGTCTGAACGCGCTACAAAACGGCCTATGCCTGAAAAGGTACGTGAGCTTCTTTGCTGCGTTTTTGTTGCGCGTTTCCATTGGGATACAGCCAAATAGCCCTCGGAAACGCGTTTGCGAATTGCGGTAAAAACGCGCGTCACGAAACGCGCGACAAACGCGCATATTCGATACGCCTAGGTGTGAACAGAGCCTTAAGAAGACAAGAAGAGAAAAGGTTTAATCTTCACTACGTAGGGGATTCTTTACTGTGAGAGCTGTAAAATGATGGAATTTCCTTCCACAGACAGTGGTATCAGCTGAGAGTATGGAATTATTCAAGACCCATCTATATACTTTTCTCAGAGATCAAGATATACAGAGGTACAGGTAATCTTAGTAATTTAAACACACACACAACCACATGGGTGGAACTCAATGGGCCGGTATCTCTACTCACCCTTAACAATTATGCAACAACTAAGGATGTTTTTCCATCCTTGTTTTTTTTTTTTAAATATGCCCTGTAGTAAAAGCTTGCATACCAATTCACACATACAAAATACAGAAATGATAGTGATTGCTTACAGAATAAGTATTAGATATGACAATTTCACTGTTAGAATGCCTACTAGATTTTTCTTTTTCATACATTGTGTACATTTATGTTATTAATGGTAAAAGGCAGAATATTTAAATTAAGTAAGCAGAATAAGGGATGATCAGCGGAAAAAAAAAAGCTTCATGCAGCCTTTTTGAAAATTGCTCTCCCTACCTCATGCTCATGAACATGCGAGCAAGAGCCACATGAAGGGCAAATCACACTGAACTTTTCTGCTAAGAGAAGCACTAAGAAGAGTCTGATAACCCCTGTGCCCTAGGAAACCTGTCATAAGGGAAACATGCACCCTGACATTTCTAACCTCTCCTTATAGATATACTAGTTGCCTAGCTGTCACGCTGACCCTCTGCCTTCAATACTTTGAGTTGCTCATCTGGAACAAGCAGGCTTATAAGGCTTTCTGATCTGCATACTTGATCAAAGGGAGGTGATTTAGAATGTGTCGAAGTCAACGTGTCAGTATAACAGCCAGGAAACCAGGAAGGTCAACAATGGCAGCCCCATGTTTCTCACATGACAGGTTTACTTTAAAGTGACACTAAACTCAGGAGTTAAATGTTTATGACGTCAATACAAATTAGCTAATTAAACGTGAGCTTGTTGTCCATCACGGTAGTGAGCTTGGAGCGTGACTACTTTACAACACACACAGGGACCATGGGGAACAAAAGTAGCTACCCTCCAAAAATAAAGACAGTGTTGGCACCAATTCAGAGATGATTTGAGGATCTACAGCCGAGTGATACACAAATAAGATACATTTTTGTTAATACTCAAGGTACTTGAATGCATTTTTAAGATTTATCTCCTGAGTTTTAGTGTCACTTTAAGGAAGACAACAAAAAAATTGTACATTGAAACTGAAAATAAGATAAATGGAGAAAAAAACAAATGTAAAGTAGTGGGAAGAGAATTTCCAATACGTAATGAGACTGCATCAATCTGACAACAAGGCGTAATGTGAATAAACATGACAGGAAGGTATTTTAGCTCGTCTTTTTAGGAATTTCTAGTGAACTATAACGGTATTTGATTGACACTTCTGAAATTTGAACACTAAAGCTGCAACTCATAACTGTCCTTATCACTCAAATGTGACATTGATTCACTGGAACTCTGTTTATCAGCATTACACATCCAGTTTATTAAATGGAAGAACACAGCCTTACCTCGCACTTGCTGGAACAGCCACAAACAGCCCTGTCTTCTTGTAAGGATCTAGCACGTTGCTTATTAAGTTAATCAAGCAGCACTGACAAGTCAGACACGATGAAAGAAGCTGGGAGTGGTCTCAGTGCATGTTACCCTCTTGGAGTTTTGGACCTCTCACATATTGAAGGCTTGTGCCAACTGGAGATACACATAGCAGTTAACTCTTCAATGACAGGGCAGCAGCTTCCAAACCATATTTCACTCCAGCAATGACAAGGCACTGGATTTCTGCCTACCTTTATAACAGATTTCCTTTATACCATTGTATACTTGGAATTATTTTCCTATAAATATGCTCGTGAGCAGAGCGTGTTCTGTCTACTGTACAGAACCTGCCTGAAGTACCGTTATTAGTTCTAATTGCGCATCTTCATAAATATAATTATGGATGTAATGGAAGTGGACAGCTATAGATCTTATGCCTTCTACTGCATTAAATATTAATAACGTACGCAGTACATTAGATGCTGTCTAAAAACAAAATCATTTGGAATTGTGTAAATGTGTACCTTCACTCTTTAGTGGTGATACAGCTCAGCATCACCACATCTTACAACTAGTCAGAATCGTGACAATGCTTAAAATGTAGGTCACACATATAAAATATTCCATTACAAATACTCTATTACAAAGCGGTTATTGCTATTTTAGAAAAGTTCTAAAATAATAACAAATAAAACAAGTTTTATGGTGGTTTACAAAACACAGCCATATGGGGGCACACCTCTGGCCAGAAAGAACAAGTCAAAAAATAACATGTTCTGAAGTGCCATTTTTCGTATTTATTTAGTACTGAGTAAAGAGCAAAGGAACTGACAGAATTCAATCAATCACCACCCAGCAGCAGCTCAGGGAATTAGGTAGCAACAATTAAGGTAGGGTGTTGTATGGTACTGATCTATAGTGTGCTAGCATTATACAGGTAACTTAATGAGGGTATGGCAGGGGTGGGCAACTCCAGTCCTCCAACTGTTGTGGAACTACAAGTCCGATGAGGCATTACAAGACTGACAGTTACAGGCAGGACTCCCAGAGGCAGGGCATGTTGGGATTTCTAGTTAAAGCACAGGTAGAGGGCTGGAGTTGCCCACCCCTTCCATAGCCTCATTATGTTACCTGCATGATGCAACCACACTATGGGGTCTATTTATTTAAAAAAAAAAACGCATAGCTTATTCGTCCAATAAAACTGCAGGTACATTTGTTCTGTGTAAGTTAACCAGAGAATGAGACGAAAACAATGCATGCATGTTCTATGCTATTGTTCTCCTTTAAGAACTACAGCTTGCGGTATACTGAGACGCCGCAGCTGAAGCGGATCCCGACAATTATGTCTGGATCCGCCCAGCTGCTTGAGTGACAGCTGGCTCTGCCTATCTAGAGGCAGAGCCAGCTGTACCCGCCCCCTCCCCCGTCCGTTCCGATCGACTGAGCCGACCTGTGACAGTTTCATTGTCACAGGTCGGCTAGAACTATGAGGATGAGTGAAAAGCACTCACCTCATAGTTCTCCTTTAAAGTAATGTTTCTTCTGGTCCAATGTTCTTCAATATATTAATTCACACAGAACAGAGTGAATTGGGAAATACCACCTTATGGAGACTAGATGGAGCTGAAGATAGAAAATAAATACATGTTAGCAACAGAATACAATTTAAGAGACCACTGGAGGGAATGAACAATTGCTATCACCGTAGTAGTAATGGTTACATTTGTTGCTCATTCCCTTCAGTGGTCTCCAGAATTGCAAGTTGTATGTCAACACTAGCATGTATTTATTTCCTATGATGCTCTACTCCTTCTAGGGGACATATCGTGTTTTCTCCCATTTACTTTGTTCTGCATGACTGAACCTATTGAGGAACATTCAACCTGAACAGAAATTACACTAAGAACATTCGCTTTTGCCCTACTCTAACAACAGTTTCACTAGATGAATAAACTGCAATTCTTTTTTAAATAGACTGATGTGTTACATATGCTAATGAAACTGCTGATGAAATCAGGCATCTCAATCAGGCATGCACAGTGGAGCAATTGATGGCAAAAAGAGATTGTTATGTTGTTGTAATGTGGACAGGTGCATTCTGCCCAACTGGTGTTTATGGCTCTGCTCCCACCCCCATTAGTACTACAAACATTTGTCTGCAACCAGGAATATAGCCCTGGCTTAAGTCTACAAAATAATATGTTGTTTTTCTCTGCTGTTACAGATACTGCCCACCTTACTCTGTAGTAACTTATTAAAGCAGTGTTCTGCATATTGTATTTTTGGGATATCCCTCATTCACATTTGCATGTTTTATGATCATCCCTCTATGATCAGGAACCTTCCTTCTGCCTTCATCCAAATGCCACTGTCTGAAACTATTGGAAGACACAGATTTACTTGCATGCTAACTATTGCTGACCAGTCATCTACTGACCAATGGGCAAATGCAGCGTTCATATACTTATTACTTCTCCAATTAAATTTCCTTAGTTCAGAAATTTTGAGGCAGGTGTAGAACTGTTGACTGGATTTACTGATGAGGATCTGCTGAGGTACCAGGTTTTGTCAGATGTCTGTGTGTGACAACCATAGCAGGATATCCTAAAACTAAATATATGAGCAAGATGGTTTAACATCTTTTTCTATCAAATATAGATAATAGTTAATTCTCTAAAATTGGAGAACGAGAATGTTGTCGATATTTAGAATATTCCAGTCCGTATTAGAATAAATTGACAAAATGAATACCATCTAAAGGTGCCCATACACTGTACGATTATCGTACGAGAATCGCGGGAAATCCCGCGATCGTACGATAATCGCAAAGTGTATGTAAGGTGTGCGACCGTTTCTACTGTACGATCGCACGTCTTCCGTCGAACAAGCAGGCTGGAAAACCCGCCGAGAATCGTGGCACAAGCGCACACTGCCCGTTCAGCATTGCAGTCCTCGGAAGCCCGCCCCGCTTGCGATGATCGCAAGTACGATCTGCCTGTCCATGATATAAATCTGTTCTTTGTATAATTCTTTGCAAGCAGATTTAGTATTCTTTTAACAGTGCCTATGAAAAAGACTGCATATGATTCATGCATGCCATGATGCCAACAGTCTGGGTTTTGTGTTAGAGTGCCCAGGCTAGGTACCAATACACCTACTTCTGTTTCTTTTTCACAAGTACACCTTGCCTCATTACATGTTTCTATTTCATTTACAGCTCCCAGGCTCCTGACTTCCTGTTCTGCTAGCAATTCTTCACCAGACAAGAAAGTGAACTTTCCTTCAGCATCAAAGACAGAAATTGAGATGGCTAGAATGCTAGAATTACCAGTTGTTTTTTTCCCTGTTGCAGATTTGTTTCTCACTTTCTGTCTAACAGAACCCTGGGTAGTGGTAAAAAACAACTAGGGG
>NW_017307077.1:555929-587627 GCF_000935625.1 Nanorana parkeri | reverse complement strand
CCCCCACAACCCCCCCCCCCCCCCACACACACACACACACACACACACACACACACATACACACACACTCTAAAACTTTTAAAAAAAAAGAGAAGAAAAGAAAATATTTTTGGCTTGACATACACTTTAGTTTAAACTAGTTAAATTACACATGAAACAGCAGACAACCTTAAAATAGTATTGCCACTTGCTAATCTCTCAGCACCAAGTTAATGAAGCAGAACACCTGGTCAGTTTTCATAATTCATGTTCTGTAATCCCTCTGTAATCCCTCATATAACTTGCTAAGCCTCTACAATTCCTCAGTACAACATTTGCTGTATGGATTAGAGTTAAAACAATTAACAGTTACCTAAGCCTTTAGGGTTAGCAAGGACAGCAAGCTTGAAACCGCCCTCCTAAAACTCACTAATGACTTACTAACAGCTAAAAACAATGGACACTATTCCTTACTCTTGCTATTAGACCTTTCTGCTGCTTTTGACACTGTTGACCACCTGCTCCTGCTCAGAAAACTCCACTCGCTTGGCCTACAAGACTCTGCTCTCTCATGGTTCTCATCCTACCTATCTAAGCGCTCCTTTAGTGTCACCTACAAATCTAACTCCTCCCCTCCTCTTCTTCTAGGGGTCTCCCAAGGCTCTGTCCTTGGACCCCTTCTCTTCTCTATCTACACCTCCTCCCTTGGTCAGTTAATAACCTCACATGGCTTCCAATACCATCTCTATGCCGATGACACTCAAATGTATCTTTCTACCCCACAACTCACCCCCTCAGTGTCCTTGCGTGTCACTAATCTACTAACTGACATATCCGTCTGGATGTCACAACACTTCTTAAAACTCAACCTTTCAAAAAACTGTACTCATGACATTTCCTCCTGCCCGTGCACCTTCCCCCAACTTTTCCCTTGAGATTGATAACACAACTATCCAACCTTACCCTCATGCCAAGGTGCTAGGTGCCATCCTTGACTCGGACCTCACCTTTCTTCCCCATATCCAATCACTATCCATATCCTGCCGCCTTCACCTTCGCAACATCTCCAAAATACACCCCTTCCTCACCAATGAAACCGCAAAATTACTCATCCACTCACTTGGTATCTCTCGTCTTGACTATTGCATCTCCCTCCTCATTGGCTTACCTCTACACAAGCTATCCCCCCTTCAGTCTATCCTGAATGCTGCTGCTAGTCTCATTCACCTAACCAACCGCTCAGTGTCTGCAACCCCCCTCTGCCGATCCCTGCACTGGCTTCCAATAGCCCAAAGGATACGATTCAAAATATTAACAATGACTTACAAAGCCATCCACAACTCTGCCCCTGGCTATATCTCAAACCTTGTCTCAAAGTATCACCCTAACCGTCCTCTCCGATCTTCAAAAGACCTTCTGCTTTCCAGCTCCCTCGTCAACTCCTCCCATGCTTGCCTCCAGGACTTCACTAGAGTAACTCCCATCCTCTGGAAGTCTTTACCCCAACTGGTCCATCTGTTTCCCACTCTGACTGCCTTTAGGTGATCCCTTAAGACTCATCTCTAAGGCATAGGTACAATATAGATCAACTGGCTACTTAATATATCACAGTAAAAAAATCAAAACAAAGGAAAGCTGCCCGATACGGCCGTGCACGCAGCACAGAGCTGTACGTGATGGCTTTTTCTCGTGTGAATGAGACATTAAGTTCACCACACACCTTACAATCTGGTTGTACAATTTCCTTTAGATCAACCATCAACTATGTAGTGTACAGGCCTGCCTGATTGGATGCAGATTGATTGTATAGACCAGATAGGTGGTTTTATTACATAATATTGGTGGATCTAAAGTTGATTGTACAAAGATTGTATGGTCAGATTGTAAAATGTGTGATGACCATAAACTAGAAAAAAACCTAAGCCTTAGGGTTTTTGGGCGTGGCTTTGCCTAGCGTATTTTGCTCATTGTTGCCTGCGTTAGACGCACGCATATGAAGACGTACATCATGACTGGCAGATCAAAACCATTGCAGGCATAAAAATATGAGTCGTGCATTTTATGGGTGTTTCTATTGAGGTCTGTGGGGCTGAAAGCATGCACAACAGCCCCAAAGAAGCTCAGGAACTTTTTTGAGCGATAGGCGTTTTGCAGCTGGCAACAAAATGCCTTGGTGTGAATGGTAGCCATTGAAACTAATGGGAATTTAGGTGCTGAGCGTTTTGCCACACATAAATATGCACGACAAAACGTCTAGGTGTGAATGGGGCCTAATAGAGGGATTGTTACAGAAACAAAAAGTTGTCAGCTCCTAGATTGCATGTTAGCTGTTCTCAGTTGAGAGGAAAGTAGTCTGTAACAGTATTGCCTACTGGTTATATTTAGTCAGAAGCTGACACTTCGAGGAGAGTGTCAATCTCCTGGCCCCCCTTAGTGTGGTTCTCTTGCCTACCCTACTCCATAGGGTTTGGCAATTGAAACTACAGAGTGTGGGGGTTGGGGGGGGGGGTGACCCTGCGCTGTACCGCACAGGATCAACGCAGGTCACTGCTAGGACACATAAAGAACAATTGTTTTCAAAGTGCCCCATTCACACCACAACACAGATGATGCAAACATGCAGCATTTTATTGCAGTGCACTGTATCCCACCGTGCAGTGGACCAAGCTGCCATGTGGGGACCTGAATGGAGTGAACGCATTGCACAATCCACATAAAGCAGAGCAAACAATAAATAAACACATTTAAAGAGTGACAGTTCAGGTAGTGTGCAATACAACACACAAAATCACTTTGTCTGGAGTGTGCATGGATAAATATAAGTCGGTCTAAAAACTGCCATTTGTATGGAATCCCATCCATTGTGTCCCTGATAATAGGCCTCTATTCATATATATTCTTATTGTCACGTTTATTGGAACTAAATGGAACACTGCTCAATGAATCAGTGTCATCTTTACTCAAAGGGACTTTAATATTATTTAGCAGCAAAGCTTCCTGCGTATGTCTCCTTCATTTATAAGCAAGCTACAAGCAGTATTGTTGTCTTCCGTGCCTGGCATTTCCAGTAAGGTCAGGATGACCTTCAGACAGGAAAGGAATCACTATTTATTTAATATCATCAAAATAGCTTTTCATGTCAGAATCTATTAGAACACGACATAGCTGCTTAACCTCATCTCAGCATAGAAGTAAGGCAAGGTTCAAACATTCATTTCCAAATATGAATTAAACTGCACAAGACAGGCAAAGCTGTTTTCTCATTTGTTTACTAATACTGTATTTCACTTATGTAAATCTATATAAACAGAGCTACCAGTAGTTTATATAAAGATATTCCATCCTTTTTAAAGTTCCATGCACAGCATTCAGATTTTTGTATTTGATTAATATTCATGCCTATCTTAGCACATAATTCTGAATTAAGAGTTAACTATAGTACAAATACTGTTATTGCGTATTACTGATATAATAATCACATTTGATTCCACACCCAACAAAACCATATTTTAATTACACACCTCAGTTACCTATCTGGTGCTGTGTACCCATAGTGCTGGTAAGTACTGTATGTGATGATAGTGAGGTCTGACAAACTCTAAACTGTTTGGAGAGAATAAAGGAGTTGTATTGGACATTGAGCCATCTTTATTTTCTCCTAAATTTTTAAAGCAGTAACATAAAGGGTAATTAATCATCATGTCGGTGCATCAGCAGCCATGCTTTAACTACCTGAAGACCCATTTGACTCACCACGAGACTCGTAATGAGGGCCCTGTCTTAAATGATCCTGTTCTATACAGTCTATGAGAGAAGTTTAACAATAAACAATCTGGTTTTGACCTAAAATTGAATTTTTATACTTCTCAAGCTCTCAGCTCTAGTCCATATGCCATAACCTCTGCAGCAATGGAGTTACCTTCATGAAAAGGGGTAATGTAGATGCATGAGAACATACCATTTAGTTAGACACCAAAAATGCCTATATTATGCAGCACTGCTCCCATTAGGGCAATGTGGATGAGGCAAGGCTCAAGAAATTATCCTATAAACAGGCATCCTCCCCAGGCAGAACCCAGGAAGGGAGAGAACATTCTGGAAAGGTGCCCCAAATATTTATAATCTCCCAAGATTTATCTCTGAGCTAAAACTTCAGGGATTGGTTTAGCCAGATAAATATTCATAACACAGTGATTGTCATTCCCACTTTGCAGAAGACAGGAGAAAATCAACCCACTGAGATCAGGGAAAACAGCTTATGCTGGTTTCAACTCTGTGACTATGGGACCCTGATGGAGTCTCAGACCAAGATGTAACATGTCAGTGCATAATGATACTCTGGTGTCTGGGTTGCCAGATACTGTTGTCGCATAATGATCTATTCGATACATTTATTAAAAAGACCTGCTTGACCGTAGTTATGGTTGCCTGCATGCTAGCAACAGGACCCTGATTATACATCTCCTGATATTTTCATGTGGATGCTCAGATACCACAGGCCCGAACCCCCTTAATATATATATAGTTAGAGGGTTGTGAAGTTCTAGGGCTGTGGGAGTGCTGAGCTATTATCGCTTGTCTCCATAATGAAGAAGTCAATGCCAACTTTAAGATGATTAGTCCAATAGAGGATAAATATTTGTGACTGAGCATGTGGGGATGATTTCACAAGGGATGCTGAATAGAAAGGAAGGGCAACAGCGTATCTGTTTGCCGATATCTTCTACGCACTGATGGATATAACACTGTTAATTATTCATCAAGTTGGTGAAAATATTGCTGATCCCTAAAGGATGGTAATGTATTTATGTGCCAAGCATGGTTTTTCTTTGTACTGGCCTATATCTGGCAATCAGACAAAAAGAGGACATGCTGTACTACTGAATATAAAGTTGCTGAAAAGGTAGATACTTAGGATATGAGTTTGCTATATATGAATCGATGTTTATGCAAGTTAGATTCATTATATAAATCTTAGATAGTAATAATTATGCTGACAAAGGGAATATTAGGTGGAATAAAAGAAAGTTTATGTATCTCAAGTTGGAACTGTAACTATGTAACTGACCTAAGCAGCTAATCCAATGAAATATACCCAATTATTTATAGATAATTTGCAGCTGTGCAGGAGCCTCATGTTATTTTGTATGACGATACGACAAAGCTACTCGAAAATATACCAGTGTATCTAGTGGCTCTTATGTTTCTAATTGCACAATAGGTATGTGTCGGTGATAAAGTTTGGCACTATATGGTTCAAGTAAGTTTTTATATGATTTATAATAAATGCTTAATAATATATTTATTAAATATAATTTTTATATTCCGGAAGACAGCGATGTGCTTTTATATTCTTCCTAAACCTGATTTTGTTTTTGGAGTCTTTTACTCCATTTTCATAAACCAACTTGGGGCATATTTTTTCACACTGGCCAGCAGTAAGGGGCACAATATTATTGACCACTGTACTCTGTGCACAGTACTACATCTTACACAGTCCTAATTTCTGTACTGCATTTAATATGTGGTACATTATATTCCTGACCCCTGCACTGTATATGCTATGTTGTACGGTATACTCCTGTCCCCTGCACTGTATATTCTATATTGTAGGTCATACCCCTTACCCCCTGTCGCGCTGTATACACTAAGTTGTGTATTATACTCCTGACCCCTGCATTATATATGTTATGTTTTACAATATACTCCTGACCCTTGTACTGTACACTATGTTGTATAATATACTCCCGGCCCCTGCACTGCATATACATTAAACTCCTGGCCCCTGCACTGCATATTCTATGGTGTTCATTATACTCCTGACCCCTGCACTGTATACGCTATGTTGTACATGATACTCCTGAGCCCTGCGTTGCATTCACTATGTTGTACATTGTACTCCTACCACCTACAAAAACTTTCAACCCATTAGCAATCACAACAGTGTCGAAGTACTCAGCAGAAAGGTTAGTTTTACATTATGTTTTCTAAATATTTTAAGGCAAATGTGTTTGCAGTATAATTGTTTTTTTTATCGCTGTATTCTCCGCAAGAGCTGTTGGGTTGCCACACTTTAAATAGACTGTTGGCACACTTTAATAGACTGTACAAGCTAAAATGTGCAGCTTACAAAACAGATAAACATTTCTGGTTGTGTTTCGGACCTTATTCTGACAATTCTTCCTGTTTCGACAGCATTTTAAAAGAAAATTATACATTAGGCTATCGGTATGCCTCTTATAGAACCATACGCATTTTAAATGAATGCCCCACCCCTAATTAAAGTACATGTATCGCCTACAATGGCTTGCTGGAGGCACAGCAAAAAAAAAGTGCCTTGGGAAATCTTTTGGAAATGTTGGCAACTATGTATTTCCTGTTTATTCATATTGGAATATGTGAATTAATTTGTTCAGGCCAGCTTTGAGAAATTCATGACAGATAGAAACTCAATTATCAATTAAATACAAGATGCCTAATTTCATTTTTATGAAAACACAGTGTAACCCCTTAAAATGGAATTCACTGAAGGATACTGTGGGCTAAGCCATTCACTTTGCACTGCAGCCTATAGCTTTCTCCAGCACTATATGTGTTATTTAAATTGCCCCGCATAACAAGAATGTACTGAAAAGCATCCAGCATATTTGATCAAATAAATTTGTATCACAAACAAAGTAGTTATTCCTAATGATGTGTGTCATGTCCTATTACCTGCAGGCTGCTGAGTCTTTGTAAAATTGTCCCCTTAGTACTCCCTTCACAGCCACTGGATTTTGCCCTGAGCAGCTGTATTATTGCGCTGTGAGCTAACAGCCACTGCTGCTAGTCTGCAAAGTTGCCCCCCTCTGCCCTCTCTGTCATTCAGACTGCTTGTATTATTATTATTTCACAATGCATCATATTCTGTGAATGGGCAATGGAAAATTCTGTCTTTCAACTGCTCCTCCATTCACATAACTCAATGTATTGGGGAATAATAGTAAAAAACTATTTATTTGTATTTTTTTACAGAGATCCCCTTTGCATGATCCACAATTTACACAAAAAGGTTGTAAGGTGTGAAGTGTTTCCTGGGTTGTGACATATTACTGAAAGAGGAAAAAATCTCTCCTGAACTGAAACTTCTCCTCGGTCAATGTGTTTAATCAACTGAAATAAAAAATTCCTTGAAAAGCAGAATTGTTGCGCCGGTTTGTTCAAAATAAAGGAAGAATGCTGTTATTTTAATATATTGTTATTGCCATCCTAATTATTGATAATAGTAAATTCACAAAAACTTAGCTATTGTGCAGTCCTCTGGAGATGTCAAGTTCCGCTTTTGAGACCCACTATTTTTATTAGGCTGACACATATTGTGATTATTGATCATATTATTTCATAAAAGACATTGTTACACTTTATCAGTTTGGAGGACTTTGGAGAAACTGGGTGAATAAGATACGATTCTTATATCTCACTTTTCTATACATTCGGGATATAGATGTTATTTTTGCTTCACCATGAAATTTGGTATGTTCATAAATAACTGGAACAGGATCTATTTTTATTCATCTGTCAGATCCAACTTGTTTAATGGCTGCCACATGTTTACTCTAACAGGAAACAAACTTGGAACAAGTAATGCTTGTGTGACTTTCGGAAAGAAACATTTAAAGTCTAGCCAAAGTGAGCTAGGGTGCAGCCTTTGTAAAAAGTGACGTTGTGAGCTAGCAAATACAGCAAGGAAAAGTGCTAGTTATTATTCTTGTATTGTAATGGTGTTCGTCCCATGAGAGCAAGTAAGTCCAATTTTTTAATGTAATGACAACGCACGGAATTTGGGTGGTGGTGAGCTGGAGTGCACCTGCATTCTCCTTTACTGTAATAGTGCATTGAATTGCACTACAATGAAGAGCACCAAAGTTCACATGTTAACAAGCAATATGTTAACCTGTAGTAAAATGCATGTGTTACCACACTTTACCACAGTGTATAGAAGTGAATGGGCCCCAACTAATTGCTAGCTAATAGAATTAGAGTAGTTTGTCAAGCTGTATATGTTCATCTCTCAGCTCTTTCCACTGGTATTACATACATTTGTTCTGCATTTACAAAACTGGAAATGATAAAGTATGAAATGTGGCATGTGCAAAATTCTGGACACCCCATCAGCAAGTAAAACCCTCTCTGGCAGAAATCACAGCCTGCAAACATTTCCATTAGGCAGACAACAGTCTTTCTTTTTTTGCTTTAAGAATTTTTTCCAACTCATTTCTCGCAGAAAGCTGCTAGTACATAAATATCCTGGTCTTCTTGCATTCACTGCATGCTCTTTTGAGTAGGAGGGGAATTTAGGGATAGGATTTTTACAAAATTTCTTTTAGCATTTTTGTGAATTCTGTAGTCAGCTTTGGATTGTACCCAGCCTAACTGTACCCCAACTGTGCTGTTTCTTTAAACTCAGAGTGTATTTTCTCTGTCACATATTGTTTGAGTTTGCTCCTGTAGATTGTGTCAGAGCAGAGACGTGCGGTCAGGGGAGGCACAGCCTCAGCTAGTATTATGAGGACAAAAAAGTGTCAGCTACAAGTCTGAATTTGACAGCTTTTTCCCCATTCAGATCGGCTTGTTACAGGTTACACAGCAGGGAAAGCCTCCCCGCTGTGTAACCTGTTCTTGGGTGGAGCGTTTCTTGTTAATTACAGGCAGTACTGCATCCAGCTTTTGACAGGTAGTTAGGTTACACATCAGCGGGCTTCCCCACTGCTTGTGTAACCTAACTTTGTGAGGCAAGAACTTTCACAGCCTCTGCTCTGTGTTAGAGTTGTGAGCTCTGTAGATGGTTTGGACCAATGGCAAAGCGCCATTGGTCCAAGCTGTCCAATCAAAAAAAGAAAAAAAAAACACTGAGGACACAGATCTTGATGCCTCAGCAGTATCGAGCAAGTGAGGGACAGGGAGACTCCTCCTTCCCTCCTCCACACATAGCTTGGTTGGGGTGGGGCTTCGGTGGGATGGGGTTGGAGCTTCGGTGGGATGGGGTTGGAGCTTCGGTGGGATGGGGCAGCGCTTCAGCGTGCTGGGGAACGCCTCACCCAGCACAGGAGGCATCGCACGTCATTGCTACAGACATGAAAAAAACACCAGGAGGGTGTTAAAATGGCTTTAACCTTCCCCCTGAAATAAAATTCTGCCTACACCAAAGGGTACCTGTATCACAACACTGGCTAAAAATAATTACAAATCCTAATTTGTATTTCAACTCTGCATTTGCCTGGAGTTCAGGTTTCAATACATATTTAATTATTGCATACTAGAAAAGTTAGAAGGCGCATAACATTTTTTTAAAAAGTGCTGTGTTGTACAGTAGACAATCTTTTTTTCTCATCCATGATGGCAGTATCAGAGCTTACTTATTTTCTCATTCTTGCCGTGTGTTATTTGGAGTCTCTGAAAATGTACTTTTAATGAGTTCTTAACGGGTAGGCTATTATAAGACTATAAACATATGCCACACTATTTACAGTAAATGAAGCAACACAGTGTGTTCTAAATCTGTGTTTTATTTTATTTTGAGGCACAATGTTCCATTCTAATACAACCTAATACAACTTTTCTTCTCAATGTCATGCAAAGATATTTGCAGATTACACATACGTATATGTATGGTTTATGAAATGTACATACAGAATTTGCCTAGTGTGACCGACAGATCATAATTTCCTACAAATTCAAAGTTTGGTAATCTCTGGTTTTAAACCATCTCATTTCACCAGGGTGACCCTTGGATACAATTTATTTGGTAGTAGATCCCTACTACAGCTCGCTCCATTAATCTCAATCCATGATGTTATGAGGATGGTAAGCGTTAGGAACGCATAACAAAACATATTATATTATTGGTGTGTGCAAAGCTAAATATTTTTTTCGTTAGCATTGGAAAAATCACTGAATACTTTCAACCCCTGTCAGGTATTTTTGTGCTGTGAGGCAGATTTCCATTCACATCCTCTCTCATACCCTCAGCAGGAAGTAAGAAGGAATCTCACTAAAGCAAAGGAATATTCCCTTTTAGACAGTTGTCACTAGACAGGTTTTCCTATAGGAAGTTTTTCCCTCATCTCCTGGCCCTATAAAAGTTTGTATATTCCATTGCGTCCTGTTCTAGATACAATGAACACCAAGAAAAATACAAAGGATAAATATCTCCATCAGGGACACATAGTATTACAAACCTGACAAAAGCCTAACCCTTCCACATTCTATAAAAATATTATATTCCAAATTCTATGTAACAAGTTTTAGTTTTACATATGCTTTGTTACCCTATTAGTCATCTGGATTGGTTTATTTGTATACTGTATTAGAGGTTTTTAACCAAACATATTACTTTTGTTTTGACAGAAGTCTTGTACAGCTTTATTTTAGTTACTTTGGTGACCCTTTCATCTTGCAGTGTCAGCCCCAGTGACTTCAATGTGCAATCATCTGAGGGCAAGGAGCTTAGTGGAAAAGGAGATGTTGGAGCAAGTCTAGATATACAGTATATATTTAATTAAGAGATATAGGTATAATTATAGCAAAACGTATCCTTTAGCCCTCAAGAGCTCTCTGTATTGGACTTTTTTGCAGACGATACAAAATAAAGTGAAGGTTCAACCGATACAAAGATGATTTTTAATGTTAAGTAGATGCCAGTGGGGTAAAAACCCACTATGATATCTTAACTTTCGAAGAGTTCAGTGGCAAGATTTTCTTAGAGCTACTGAGTCTTTATCCCTTGCTTGTGAAGATTCTTGTTTGAAAATAAAATAAAAATCTAAAAGGCAGAATGAGAGCCATGGAAGGTTGGTGGAGTTGAATGCTCTGAAAAAAACAAGAAATCATTAAGTGATTTTACCCACTATATATATATATATTATATACAATTTCCTTTGAGATTTTTTTTTTTATTAGTTATTGCCAACTTTTTAGGTCACTTAGCACCATGTTATCCACAGTATCTTTTTGCATTAACTTCCTCTCTAACGTTTGAACCATATTAAAGATCTGTTCAGGACCGCCAGCTTGCCCATCCGTTCACAAGATCATTCAAACTGGCAACTGTAAAAGGAGCCAGTGTCCCTTAAAGTTTACCTTGGAACCATGAACATTATCATTTCTTCTCCAACCGAGACCATTCAAATTGACCTATAAAATATTTTTATTACGGCTTCCTTAATAACTATGTAAGCTCGCCTGATTTCAGAGAAATAACTGACATTTTTTAAAGAAAAATGATACCTGTGTAAAGCTAGAAAAGTAATTGCATAGGATGGTGAAAGTTACATATAATCGAGATATGCTAAGGCTATATGTTCCTGGCACTCAGTCAAGAAACATTTCAGGAGGATGAACAGTTCCTTATAAATGGCATTATTGTATTTTTGGAAGGTTGCCCAAAATATTAGATTTAGGTATAGCCTCTCATATGTGGAAAGATGGACAACATTTTACTTATTTTGTCTCTTTGGTCTCTTTTATTCATTTTGTTTTATAATGTTTTTATTGGTCTCTAAAGATTCAAAAGTAAAGGTTACCTGTACTAGTCCATACAATATGTATCGAATGCTAAGCTAGAACACCTACTATAGCTGTTCCATACAGAGGAAGAAAATAACCGAAACATCCGGAATGTTAGCTCAGACAGTGTTTTATGACATGTTTATTTGGGGTGTGATAGGTGCTTAAACAGCACACAAAGGGGTTAATTTACCAAAGGAGTACTTTTTACTCATAGGCAGCCAAACCTTTTGTTCACTTTGAACATCCAATTACATGCAGAGGAATAAAAACACATATACAAATCTATATATACATATATACACACACACACACACTGTATATGTAATCTTCCTTGCATAGTTTGATGATTAAAGTGAAAGCTTTAATGGCAAGTAAAAGTAGTATTGCTATTTAATCGAGCCCAAGAGGTCAGGCAGTGCCAATGGTATGCTATAATGAGAAAAACACATACACTGCCACTGATGACCTCCATCTATTAATACTAGGTGCCTGGCTGTCTCTGGCTTCAATACTTTCTGGGTCATTGACCCCAATACAATGGACCAAGTGATTAGAAGTTCTGCATGTCTTTTTCCTGCTCAGTGCCTCATGAATTACTGAAACTAGTGGATCAGTATGAAAGCCAGGCAGATAGCTTTTTCAAAAGGAGAATCCGCTAATCAAAATAACGTTTCTGCACCCCGGTTCCTATGTTTTCATGCACAGTTGAGTCGCTTAGCCTTGTTTCTACGTCGGAGGAATGGCTTTTTTTTGCTGCAAGGCCACAGAAAAATGTCAGCAAGTGCTCTGGACTGATGAATCAAAATTTGAAATATTTGGCTGTAGCAGGAGGCAGGTTGTTCACTAAATAGCTGGAGAGTGGTACAATAATGAGTGTCTGCAGCAAAAGTGAAGCATGGGGGAGGTCCCTCTCAAGTCTGGGGCTGCATTTGTGCCAATAGAGTTGGAGATTTGGTCAGGATCAATAGTATCCTCAATGCTGAGAGATACAAGCAGATACTTATCCATCATGCCATACCATCAGGATGGCGTGTGATTGGCCCTACATTTATTCTGCAGCAGGACAACAACCCCAAACATGCAGCCAATGTCATTAAGAACTATCTTCAGCATAAAGTAGAACAGAGAGTCCTGGAAATTATGGTTTGGGCATAGGTATGAGAAAAATATAGACAATAGAATATACCCAACCAACAATAAGTTAAGTAAATGAAAGAGAAAATCACCTTCATACCAGGGATAGGCATACTACTTCTCAAGGTGTGCTTCTACTGGGTGGTGATTAAACATGAAAGACTACACAGGCCAAGAACAGAAGAGACAGAGAAGAGAAAGATGAAGTAGAAGCAGAGGTGGGTAAGGATAGGGGAGAGAGACTAGGGGTCAGAGAGAGGATTAATACAACAAAGGGAAAGAGGGGGCTCAGGACGGACCGGGTAGGGTTAGGGGGAGATGTGGGATGGAGGTTGGTCCGTCCTTCCTCACTGGCTTCGGTCACAGTACAACCTTTATTAGTAATTTACTTTGTAGATGGCTGTCAGGTTGGGCTAGGTTAAAATAGCTTAGGTTCACTTCAAAGGCAGAGTTAGAATCTATTTACAACACCCTGCATTTGCCCCTGGCAATGACAGCTGATATATTCTCTAAGTAGAGTTTTTCTACCAGACTTATTAGTAGAAAGAATTAGCACAATAACGGCTCAAATGACGATTTATGAAAGGTGATGCAAACCTGTTGTAGTGACAGCAGAGTCCTCAGTTCATTTGAAAACCTGATAAGTTGTAACTGCTATGAATAACAGTACTACTTTTGTTCCAGGTCTTGTAACTGAGACTAGCAGTGTTTAGTATAAAAATATTGAAGCTGTTATCGCTGACTCATTTTTGAGTGTGTATGTTTTGGGACTGGCATGCTTATCCCAGCTTTACCATATAGTGAGTCACTAAACCAAAAGAAAAAGGTTGTAATACTCAATGTGCACATGGTTGTTTAGTTCATTGTCCAGGTCCAGTGTTCCAACACCTGAAATGTACAGTAACTTAAAATTTAAATAATGAAAATATGGATGACAACCTTAAACCTTGAGCCATAAAAACAAGACATTAGTAACAGCCCCCATTTTTCTGTCCCGATGGATTCCTTTTAAACATGCAGCATAGTGATGTAACCAAAAGCTGTCTGTACCATTTTTTTCACGGGTAGGCATTGGCCATTAAAACAGCTTGAAGATGTAACACAGTGTAACATATAACCATACACCTGGTTGTGAATAACAGATTATGTGGATTGGAACAACATTCACCATATTTATTCCCAGATAATTTTTTGTACAAGTCATTCTGAATTGAGAAAGGTGGTCGGATGTCCAGTGATATGTCACATGTGCCAGAGTTCCAGGATGGGAGATCTAGTACTCTGCCCTTAGTTAACATGGCCACTGTCAGAGGACTGGGAAACAAAAGGGAAATAAGGTATGCAAAGAATATACAGCCGGCAACTATCTAGAAGTATGTGTTTCTAGATTGTCATTACTAAACATTTCTAAAGGTGTGTTTTTTCTTATTTTACAGAAATGAGTAAAGGTCCTCTTTAGGAAATGTCTTATATGTAGCTGAAAAAAACAGATAGTAGTAAACTGTTGTTAACAGATAACAGCTGTGTATGTTTTATTCAATATACATGGTCTTTCAAATGAGGTAGTAGTTTTGTAAATGCAATTCATAATAGTTCATCATATTAAAATAATGGCATCATCTGTATGCGGCACAATAATATTTTTGATGAGTGAAATATGTTCTGCAATATGATGAACACAGTGTTCCATTATCAGAATTCTAAAACTTTGTAGTTATGGCCTGCTGTAAAGTGCATTACAAGGTCATTTACTTAGGAGTTGAAGGAATGTCTCGGACAATGAACATTCTGCATGCTAATTCCAAGTCTGAATCATGCTAAGATATATTTGCAAATTAAAAAATGTGCGAATGTGTTCAGCATAAGCCATATCAACAATGTCCTTTAGATAGCAAGATCAGTTAGAAGAATGCATAAGACAAAAATGGAACACAAAATCTCACAAAAAAGCAGAGATTGGCTTAAGAGGCTAGTCTTCCTCTCCACATGGTCAATTTAGCTATATGGTTATGGAAAGCAGCATACAAATGGAGAAAGAGCGAGAGGAACTCTCTGTGTTGCCTCTGTGTTGCTATATGAAGAGATTTGAAGCAAGTGTAGCGCTCACCCCTCGAAGGAGCCACTAGATATGAATTAGGTTCTCCTACCTGTTTTGCCAGCCAATGGCCCTTTTACTTTTCCAACACTGACACTATAGGATAGAACAGGCTCAAGTCATAGGGTATTTTTAGTATTTATTGCTCAGTAATAACCCGTACCTCGGGTATGCATGATACCCGAGGTACAAAAATAGAGGACAGTGTCCTCACTAATAGCAACGGTACTAATAGGTAGAAAAAGGTCCTATGAGAGCAAACAGTGATAGATTATAGCACCAGAGAACAGGCAGGAACAGCCCAAGACTCTGAAGGAGTCAGCAACTGGCTTCTTTTCCATACAGTATCTGCATGAAGGGTGAGGAATCACTTACTGAGTCCAGAAGGCAGCTCCTCTGCAACACTCCTCAGTAAATAGATCCTTCCTCTAGCCCATCTTCCATCAGGTCTCCTTTCAGTAGGATCTTAGGCCCCTGGGCCCCTAGCACCTGCCACATGCTGAGGCCTGGGGCAGGCATCTTGCAGCACACAGACCTCCTCCCAGGGAGAAGCCCCAGGGGGGAGAGAGAGTTCTGAAAGGTGTTCCCAAATATTTATCACCTTACTCCAGCCATACGTCTGAGTGAGACTGCTCACGGATTGGTCAGTCAGATACATAATTTGAGTATTGATCCTCCCACACTGTATGCTGAGCCCCCAACCCAGCAACAGGTAGAATCAATCAATCCACCAGGCTTAGGGAAACCTACAGATCTCAGAGCAATCAGCATCCAGACTAACTACAGTCTAGGTACAGTATAAGACTAAATTGAATAGCGACATAGCAGAGGGAACTACACAAGCATCAGGTTTGTTTTGAAGCCTAATTCCCTCCAAATCTATTGTCCTGTAAAGTGACTTTCCACGTTTGCAGCCAAATTGGGATAACACCTATTTTATATAGTTGAATTGTTACATTCACATAACATTAGCTAAAAACAATATTTAAAAAATGCTTCTTGCTTTTACTTGGGTTAGGATGTTTTAGCCTCTTAAGGGTTACACTTTCTACTTGCTTCTCCTTCTTTGTAATGTTAGGAGGGGCTGTGAGGGTTGAGAGGTAAATGATTACAGCCCTGGCTTATGCATTCAAATTTTAATGATGTTAATAAGAGATACACAATCCTCAAATTCCATCCTAAATCTTTTTGTAAGGACAGATTAGTGTGAAGGTGCTCAAAAAAACCTGGATTCCGCCATGTTGACTGCTACAACAAAACATCCTAACAGTAAGAAATATTTGTTGGTATGCTGTGTGAATGGGAACTCATAACAGACTTATAGAGGAGTTTTCCTAAAGTTGACTGCAAAAGTGAAAATACACGTTATGTTTTGGATAAAGTGGACCTCTATAGGTTGAACTTGATGGACTTGTGTCTTTTTTCAACCTAACTATGCAACTATGAGAATGTTAACAGGCCCGGATTTCCCACAAGGCCACCGAGGCCAGGCCTCGGGGCGGCAGAGCGCAGAGGGCGGCAGCGGTGACCTTGTGGGAAGTTGCGGGCTCCGGTGTAAGGTGTCCGCCGGCCGCAAACTACGGAGCCGGTGGGTTGATGGGGAGGGGGGGTTGGCGGCGCGTGGGGGGGGGGCGCATTGTGGAACCTGGCCTTGGGGCGGCAGGGGGAGTAAATCCGGCCCTGAATGTTAAGAACCTTTGTTACATTTTTATTGCTGTCAGTGTCTTCTTTAAGGAATTTCCCCTCACTTCCTGTCTCGTGACAACCTGAGAGAAAGTGGGGCGAATCTCATGGGGATGACAGAGAGCAGTAAAAGCTTGAAAGATGTTCTAGTGGCTCACCAGTCTACCAAAATGTGTTATTCAGCAGCACTATGCAAGCCAGTTACTGCAATGGTGTAACCTATGTAGGTACACAGGATGTCAGCCAGTAAGGGTCACTAAACCTTGTTTGTTTGGGGAGGCTTCCAATGTCCTCTTCCCCCCAATAATCTACTTAAGGGGTCACCAGAAACACTGTACAAAGACATGTGTGGAAGTTTCACCAAAACAATGCAGTTTGGAATAAATGGCTCTATATGTTAGGCTGTATCTGTACTACAAACCAGCATTTCTGGATGTACAGTTGGTAAAGGAAATGATGTACATGGCTCTGCTCATTATAAGGCTGTGAAGGTCCTAAATCTGAATCAGTGACAATGATAGGGGCCCAGTAGCTTCAGAACTAAGTTGTTCAGCAGATGGCGCTGAGGCGTGAAGTAAATGACTGAGCAGATTGTTCCATTAATCTCACACAGACGGACACAAAGTCAGAAGTGGATATAAGAGGCCTGGTAGACACAGTGCAGGTCTCAGGCACAGGCAGCGGAGCTTTAGAAGCTGTTGATGAGGATGATCCTATATCCTATTGAAATAGGGGTCCCAGGATGAAACATACAGACATGAGTTGCGCCTGAGGATGCTGGTGAATCGCTACCCAAAATCACAGGAGAGTATATAGCGAGGTCGTCCGTTGCAGTCAGGGGCTGACTGGCAACTTTTAGCCCAGGGGGCAAGTACAACGTACAGGCCCATGGGGGGTCACGGGGGCCGTACGCGACGGCATCGGAGAGGCCCGGGGGGCAATTGCCACCCTGCCCCCCGGCCCAGTCCGCCCCTGGTTGCAGTGGAAATGTCCTTTGGGCATTTTTTAACAGACATGTTGCATTGAATAGCAGGAAGCAACTATACCCAAAAAAAGGCAAGGCCCAGCGCATTCACAAACCATGGCAGCTAGTGCTGTTGAAGGTCCTAGGTGCTCAGAGGTGACAAAGTCACTGAAGGTGGGCAATAGAGGAAGACCGAAGACCGGATGATTTACAATTTGCTTGAAGTAACCACAACAGCAGGAAGAGATCTTTTTTTAAGCTGAAAGGCAGGAAAGGTTAATGGAGTGTGCTCAGGCAGCACTCTCCCAGAGGTGGGAATTTTCAGAGGAAAAATGGCACCCAATGGTTAACATTGTGAGGTAGTTTCATCTGCTGCAACCCAAATTGCCTTATTCACTAAATGAGTTGTGAGAGAATGGGTAACTGCATGAGGCTGTACCACAGCCCTGAAACTGGATTGTGCTTTGTAGGTTATTAATACAGTACACAAGGAACTGAGAAGTCACTGTTATAAGAGTGTAGTGCATAAGAGTTACATATCGAAGTATATTAACTGCAAACAGTGACTTCCATACAGAGTGAGTGTGCTGCCACTGGGTTATGCCAGAGGCAGTACCATTGCTCTGAAACTAGGAAAGGGTCTATGGCTAATGGCAGTACACAAGTGACTTGAAACTCACAATGCATAGTTCAGTGCTTTACTGTATAAACACATATTAGGTTAGCTTTGCCCTATTCAGAGGCTTGTTCATAAAAAGAGGACTCAGAGACGGTCACAGTAGAGGTTGTGCCACTGCTCTAAATCTGGGGAGTGTTTATCGGCTAACTGACACAGTACGTTAAGGTCTTGAAAGTACTGCAATGCAGAGCTCAGTGCCTGAAGGCTACATACCATGATATATTTGCCATATTTAAAGCAGTGTTAATCTCTCAGGCCAAGTTCACACCATTTTTTGGACCAGATCTGGAACGCAGTGCATTGTGATTTTACCACGTTTAGAATTTTGTTTTTTGCTTAAAATGGTCTTACAGGTGCGTTCCGGACCAGACAAAATAGGACAAGCAGTATTTTTCTGGACTGGTCTGGAACAGACTGCTCTGGCGTGAACAGAAGCCAGAAATAGCATAGGGATACATGAGAATGCATTTTGGGTCTGGAAACAATCTGGTCAGGTCTGGAGATGATCCGGACATGGTGTGAATGGGCTCTGAAGCTTCTTTACAATAATAAATCTAGATCAAACAATTATAGATTGTCCAACAAAGTATTTCTTTACATTTTTACCCAAGCACTTACAGCCTTCAACTTCCTAGTCTGAGCTCTGCTGTACAGTGGATTGCAAGAGGCTGACACAAAGTCATTTAAAATACAATTATGCCCAAATGAAATCCGAGCGGCATTCATTTGTGTATTTCATATATGTCTGGAGTTCAGCTTTAATATTGCTGCCTGCAATTTTTTCGCATTATTTCTTACATACAAACTCTGCTTTGGTATTAATAATGAAGATAAGGCTTTCTTTTCATTTTGTAATAAACAGGTATGACAGTCATTGTATAACGTCTGCCCAACCATTAATTGTTTTAGGATTAGCTCTTACCTATTAATCAGTATGACTGTACTTTAGCTATAGGTATCTAGACAGCTACCACTGGGATTTTTATTCAGGTTTGCATGTCCTGCCTAAAGCATTTACTAATAGAATTTCTTTGCTGTCATTAATCACTCGGTGTAAATCTGTCTTTTCCCACAGAGCTATATTTGAAACATTAGCACAAGTTAACCTTTTGATTTATACAACTTCCGGATCGAGAGGTGAGTGTATGTGTTCGCTCACCTCCCGATTTACTGAGCCGACCTGTGACAGTCTCATTGCCACAGGTCGGCTAGAACTATGAGGTGAGTGAAAATCACTCACCTCATAGTTGTCCTTTAAGTGCCATTGGTTAGTTCAGTGAAGACATTTGTATCTGTCTTTGCCAAATTACATATAGTATGTCTTATCTATATGTATAAGTGATTGAGAACTTGTTTCAGCAAATCTGTAAATATTTCATGGACATCTGGAATGTGGGTGATACTTTGAATGTTGAATTCAGCTCTTTTGATCACTTGGTCTAGTTATGCTTTGGTACTTACCTTATTACAACAAAGTTTTATGATTTAAAGCATATCTCAACCTGAGAAAAAAAAATAATATATTGTAGCTCACCAATCATAAAATGTGGTGGATGCAAAAGTTTTATTTGTTCAGGCTTTTTTCCTTCATTTTCACATTGGGCAGCAGCATTGTCACCCTGTGGGGAGGATAGTGTTAGATGACTGGCAGATTTAGATGGATTTGATTAACAATTTAAAGTACACTGTATATAGGATGTGAGGATGCTGAGGGACATTCTATCGAAGAGGCAAGTTGTAGGGAGCATTGTTACAGCTAGCTGACTCTGAGGATCGGGCGAGTATAACTTTATTTTAGAAAACGAGCACTTAACCCTTGCAGTGCTGGGGTAGCCCTTAACCCTACGCTCCACATCAGGGGTTGGGAACCTACGGCCCTCCGGCTGTGGTGAAACTACAAACCCCATGATGCATCTGTCTCTGGGAGTCATGCCTGTGGCAGTGAGAATCTTGCAATGTGCTGCTCGTGGGATTTGTAGTTTCACCACAGCTGGCGGGGCGGAGGTCACCCCGGCTCTATATGAAACTGTAATATTTGCTTAAGGCCCAAATTAAACCTTATGTTTTTTACTTGTTTTACATTCAGGCTGCATAGCAAATAAAGATTATGGCATTCTTTTTTTAGGATGTGTATGTGTGCTTACTACTGTAAAATCTGCCCTGTGTTGGTAGCACACTGGAGAGCCAGACCGCTGCTCTCACACAGAGTGTAGCAATCAAACACTCCCCCTTCACAGTGCCCAATCCGCAATGATTTTATTCTAGATCTCTAGTTCAGCATATTTCTCCATTCTTTCCTTAACACATAAAACATTTTATTGGCTATCACTAAACTAAACTTGAGAATATATGCTACCCGATTCATTTAAAGGATAATATATATCTTTATATTTCCGCTGATGATCTTTTATTGTTAAAGCATTTTCAGAAAATGTAAACGTTACAGTAACTTGAAAACAAAAAATGGAACAGTTTGTTCTAAGAGCTAATAGGCAAGAAAACAGAATGCTGAAGATAATGAAAGATGCAGCTGAGCTTAAAGGTCAGTTCCTGTTAGAGCAAGAAGTGCTGTTTATATCTGTCACCTTAACAAAATCGCACTATAATTGCAAAAAAAACAATAATCTTCTCTCTGTGAAAACATTTAGGGGCCCATTTATAAAGCAGAGGTATGGTCTAACTAAATAAAACCTCCTGCAGCACATTTTTAATGCACTGCTGTATGTTTTATAAATGTGGTTTTCACTTTGATTTGGGCCTCTGAAGCAAGCAAAGCCCAATTCATTCTAATAACTGGGAAAATCTGATTTTTGTGTGCTCACCATATTATCATTTTCTCTGTGCTCATTGAAGGACAAAGCGCAGATCTTCGAGATCTTGACTGTTGGGTTTTAGCACCACCTCTACACATAGGACACTATACACAAAAACAAAAGCACAGCCAAGGGCATTACCCTGCTGGTGGTCAAACTCCCATTTGCTAAAAGGCAGCTCACTTAGTGAAAAAACAGTACCTAGTGCAACAACTGGTCACAGACATACCGTGTTTCCCCGAAAATAAGACAGTGTCTTATAGTTTTTTTTTTCACAAAAAAAGACACTAGGTCTTATGGCTGCGGCCGTGGCATGTAAAATTCTATTATACCCCGAAAGTAAGACCTAGCGGATCTCTGTAATATAAGACCTACCACCGAACTAGGTCTTATTTTCGGGGTAGGTCTTATATTACAGAAATCCCTGATGATAGCACTAGGTCTTATTTTCGGGGTAGGTCTTACTTTCGGGGAAACACGGTAGCTAGCAGAGGGGTGGGTGCTGACAAACTGACGTGCAACAGCCTTTTCCATATGGGAGAAATTGCCCCCAAAGCTTAAAGCTTCCTCTAGGCTTGAGAAATTAAAAAAGAACTATGAGGTGAGTGCTTTTCACTCACCTCATAGTTCTAGCCGACCTGTGACAATGAGACTGTCACAGGTCGGCTCAGTAGATCGGGAGGTGAGCGAACACATGCCAGTGTTCGCTTACTTCTCGATCCTGTCACGGCTCTCTGCCGTGACAGGGGAGGGATTGGATTCCCCACTCCCCGCTCCGATTCGCCAGCGCTGACTGGCGAAACGGACGGGGGAGGGGGTGGGTACAGCTGGCTCTGCCTCCAGATAGGCAGAGCCAGCTGTCACTCACGCAGCTGGGCGGATCTCGACATCGATGTCGGGATCTGCTCCGGCTGCGGCGTCTCAGTATACCACGAGCTGTAGCTCGCGGTATACTGAGCTTTGGGTGACGGGAGGATGCTAGTATGTGTCCTCCCGTTACCCTAAGGAGAACTATGGGGAAAAGCCCTCACCCCATAGTTCTCCTTTAAGAAAGCAGCTAGAGAGACCGACAGCAAGATAGGCAGGGTCAGCAGACATAGAGGTGACTGACCGTGCCCAGAGAAACTTGAATTTTTCCATCAGCTCAGGGTCTCCTTTTGCAGATTTCCACTTTTCTTGACCAACATTGATGGCAACAAGAAATGCAGACTTGTGAGTGGAATATGCCTGAATGGTTTCAGAGACAATATTCGGGGAGCTAAAAGAACCAAATGCAGGTCCCACTGAGTAACGGGGAGAACACATAGGAGAGATACCCCGTACCAAAGTCCTAATCAAAAAGTTGGAGCCCAGCGATCTCTGGAACTGCCCCTTTATGGTACCAACTGCCCATCTGCAAATAGGTCAGGATTAATCCTATGGAGAATTTCCCATTGTCCCTAACCTTGCACCAAGTACAGCATGCCTTCCTACCTTCTTTTCTTAAAATGGTACATTTTCTCACTTTAAACATTTGCACTGCATCTAAACAATGTTCCTAATGGTACCAGCATTTATCTGTAGATTCTTGCTTACCGTTGGCTGTAGCCACATGATTTATGGGATGCATGATGCTTTCCGAGTCATATTCGGCAAGCATCCTCATATTAAGATACTTGGAAGGTATAGTTTAACAAGAGATAATAAATGGAGAGAATAAAAAGATTGCAGACAGCTGATTTAGTATGGATCATTTACTACCTGGAAGTAGTCATTGCACCTGGTTATATGGTGTTCTCTTGCCAGTTTGTGGAGCTGCCACTGAGAAGTTAGCTTGTACCTAACTTTTCATCCTGACATCATGACATACTTCAAAGAATATCTTACCTGAAATGTTAGAAACACCCTTGTAAAAATGCTGCCACTATTTTTAAGCAATCTTGAGACACATTGGGATGCATTTTTGAATGCAGCAAAATTTATGGACATGGAAAAATATGTTTTCAATAGGACCGGATTACATCAGTCTATTGTACCGCAGTGCATTGTGGAAACAATACTGTATGCTGAATTTTGCAATCATTAACACCTTCCCAAACATATGTGGTGTCACGGAAGTGGGCTTTTTTCCTTGGCACTACATATTAGACGTGCAAAACAAAAAGAAATTGTTTCCAGACTAAACAAATTAAAACTAATAACGTTTTCCTTCGTTTCATCAAAGGAAACACATTTTTATGTTGTTTCGGATTCGGAGGCAACGAACCTCAGAATCCGAAACTGCGCACTGAGGCTGGGTTCACACCTGGGTGTTCCTAATAGGCGTGTTTTATGCACTTTTTTTAGTCCAATGAAACGCACGTTTGGCGCTTGTTTTTTAACCTCACTGGCGGTATGATTTTTCTATTTTTTTTTGTTTTATTTTTTTAACTTTCAAACTTCCCGCCGGTTCCGCCCCCCTGCGACATTTTTTTTTTTCTTCAAGTAATAAGGTATCCCCGGTAAACTAGAGAACTACAGGAGAGCATAAATAAGACAGTTGCCCAGGACAAATGTAAAGGTACTTCCTGCAGGCACTACATGGAGCTCTCACTTATACAGGATTAAAACCAGAACTCCAGGGAAAATTACTTTTAACCCTTGTAGTGGAACTACTACAACACTGCAAGTGTTAACTGCTCCTTGTGGTCTAGGGAGGAAAATATAAAACAAAACAAGTTATACTCACCCAATCCTAGGAGCCAGTCTGCTGTAACAGCGCTCCCTCTAGCCTCTCTTCTCCTATGGTACAGTGATAGAATGTCCCTCGGCATCCTCACATCCAATACACAGTGTATAGAATGTGAAACCCTTGCAGTGCAGAGATAGCCCCACTGCAAGGGTTGATCATTTCCCCCAGAGCTCTTCTTTAATGATGGGAGTCAGGACAATGAGCTAGCTCTGCTAAGTAAAACACTTACAAATTGACGTTCTGCTTGAACAGAAGTTGCATTTCTGGTTTAAACATTGCCTGACCAAAACCACAAACTGCCAGACTTGATGGGTATAGACAACTGGTAAATCAATTAGCAAACTATCGTGAAGGTCCTAATCTGACACTATGAGGCAGCTTGCCAACCGTTTAAACAAACCAACAAAAGAACGTGTGAAAACCAATAATTGAATTACCAGGCAACACATAGTTGTAAACATTTATTTAAAACTGATCCACAAGGCAAGCCACTAGTGGCAAATATATTAGAGAACTGCTTTCCACATAGGGTATAAAAAGTTCTAGAAAACTGACAAAACATTAAAAGTATCTCAAGAGGTCTGACTCCAATACAACCTAGTATTTAAGGCAAAGCGTTTTAAATGTAAAGTATCAATACAGGAGCATTGAAAAATTGTTTAAGCATCATAAAAGTAAATGTTAAAATGTAAGCTCTAAAAAAAAAAAAAAAAAAAACTGGCCATGTAACTGAGAATAAAATGTGTACCAACTGAAATGCTATTTTTTGCAAAATACATGATAGCTATTAAACAAAACTGGAGTTCTATCTGTTTTTTTTGGTCTACAGTATAAATATAGCATTATAAGCTCAAATGTGTACAACCATGCTAAAGTATGTTTTCTGGGAGTACCTTTCTGAGATGTTTTTGTTTCAAACATTTTGAGTGGAATGTACAGGGTTAACGTATTCTCAAATTATATTTTAAAGAAGTAAATTAACCAAAAAGGGTTGATTTCTTATCGAGACCATTCTGTAAAGTAACATCTACAAAGAATCCGCAACTCCGTCCACTCATTGAGCAAACTACATCAGTCTTCACCCTCAACAAAGTCAATGAATGGCTTTACTTTTAATGTGTGAAAGTTGTGAAAACATTTGTAAAAAAAACCCTAGTCTTGTTCACACCGAAAGCATGTGCGTTCCAGCGCGGCAGCTGCTGGAACGCACCGAGATCGCTGAGAAACTTCCCCTTTCATTTTGGGGCGGGAGGTGGCGTGGGGGTGCATTGAATTTAATGGCGCCGCTTCCACGCACCCCCACACCCCCCAATAGGCAAGCCCTATCTTTTGCGTTTGCAGTGGAACGGAACGCTGATCGCACTGCGGGCGCGTGGAAGCGGTGCCATTGAATACAATGCACCGCCAGGCCCTCTCCCCCTAAAACGCAAGGGGAAGTTACTCAGCTGATCGCACTGCGGGCGCGTGGAAGCGGTGCCATTGAATACAATGCACCGCCACGCCCTCTCCCCAAAACGCAAGGGGAAGTTACTCAGCGATCGTGGGGGCGTTCCATCAGCTACCGCTCTGGAACGCACACGTTTTCGATGTGAACAAGGCTTTTGTGTTGTGGCATCTCTCTTTTGATACAAGTTTCTTCTTAGAAATGTCCATCAGCTACACTAGCACCAATAAATTGATGTTTCATTTTGACGACAGAATTTTTGTTGTTGATATGTTATTATTGGGGCACAGATGAGAATGATTCTATTGCAAGAAAAGCCTTATGTCTGATTTTTAGGTTTTGGGGCTAGGTTGAAACTGTCAGCACACTGGTATTATCAGGGTAAGTGTGTGTGCGATAGTATAACTTGATATGGTCTTGTTAAGCGCTGTGCAAACTGGTGCTATATAAATCCTGCATAATAACAAATAGTGTCTAATAAATGCTTTAGAGGGGAATTTCAGGTTTAGATTTAGCAATTAAACAGAGCTGAAGTTTACATGATACATATAATGAGGTTAAAGTCAGTTACTGACTTTAGGTTTACTTCTGTAACTGCTTCTATTGCATAAACTCTTAGCTAGAATACTGAAATACCTGTCAGCTGCTGCAGCCTTCCTCCCGGTGTCACCAGCAACTGTCTTAACTTTCACTTATTTGCCGTGGCTTTCTGTGAGGCAAAGGCACTGACTGAGCAACCAAATCAGTGTCCGTCTTCACTTCCATTGTTTTATCACAACTCTTTGTAAGGCAATGGTCAGTGGCCCCCTGAAGGAGCCATCTGTGACAGAGATAAGTACTACAGCCCTAGAACTGGAATTTTAGTTATGAAGGCAGCAGCTGAGACCAGAGGACCTAGTCAATTAAAACAGTATACTCATCAATCCATACCCCCTTGCTGCCTGCTACTGCAGGAATCCACCACGGGAAGCACTCTGGGGGGTCGAAGCTTACCCAGGTGAAAGATGTCACCCCTCTCCCAGGTGAACATGTTTAGGCCTGGCAACTTAAGCCTGAGCACTATCACATCAGGAGAGGTCACATGGTCCCCGATAGATTAGATCAAGAGTCAGGAGGCTGCTGGAGAACACAGATGGGTGAGAGGGTTATCAGGAGACACAGTCACTTTGCCCTAAATAGAAAGTTAACAGTGTCTCTTTTACATTCAGGTTCAGTGTTCATTTTAAGAGCTGGGCTCAGTTTTAAGGATAGGTATAGGATATAAGCATAGGAAATCAACTTTATGTAATTTTTCTTTTGGGGGTGTTATATAAGTGTACCAAAATATCACATTCATCAGTGCCAAGTGTGAAAAAGTAAAAAATTAAAAAATGTAGTGCCAAGTTTACATGACAAAAATTAGCACCAAAATTCCCATGTCAAAAACATTTTCTTTCTGAATCTGGAGACTGATGTGCCGAGCTATTTTATCCATATACACCAAGACTTGCATATAACCTACCAAATGGGCGATAATTCATCTCCTCATACATCCTTGTACTGCCACAGTGTTGGGGCTGTCATATTCTGTACAGTCTATGGTCATTTTTAGCCAGCCAATTAATTCAATCGATGTAAACAAAATCTAATAAACACTTTTTAATCTTCAGACTCGCATCATAAAAAGGTCCAACAAAACTCACTCTGCATTAAAAGTAGATGTCATTACCTCTAGAACACTGAATAGAGTGCTACTGACAATATATTTAAGAGGTTCCAAATCTCCTTGCATTTTGCTACATTTGTGGGTGGTAATAACATTTACATGGCTTACCTAAGCTATTTTGTAATGGGTGGACACTAAAGTCACAAACTTGCTGGTACTTGTTAGTATTATAGTTTTTAATAATGTCAGGTGGTAATATTACAGATTGTCAGGGCCTATGGGCAGTACAGGGTGTACTGTGGTGCCCAGGGATGGAGGACTACTATATATTTTTGGAAGCACCTCCTGCATACCCTCAAACAGAGAGCATCTGACCAATTACATGGCATTAGAGATAATTAATTAGCAGGTACCTTATAAAAAAGGTATTTGCCACTTTCTACAGGAGTAACAAAGCCTCTATTTGGAACTTCCCCCATATGGAGTGCTGCCAGTCTTGATGACAGTAGAAAATCCCTTTAAAAGGAGAACTATGGGGTAAGTGTTTTCCCCATAGTTCTCCTAAGGGTCATGGGAGGACATAAACTGGCGTCCTCCCATGACACAAAGCTCAGTATACCGTGTGCTACAGCTTGCAGTATACCGAGACCGCGGCAGCCGGGACGGATACCGACATTACTGTCGAGATCCACGCAGCTGGCTCTGCCTATCTAGAGGCAGAACCAGCTGTACCCGCCCCTCCCCCATCCATTCCTCTAGTCAGCGCTTGGAGGAGCAGGGAAGGGGGAATCCCTGCAGGGAGCCGTAAGTGAGAGTCACGGCTCTCTGCAGGGACATGATCGTGAAGTGAGCGAGCGACGATATGCGTTCGCTCACTTGTCGGTCTCTTGAGCTAGACGTGCGACAGTTTCATTGTCACACGTCGACTCGAGCTATGAGGCTGAGTGAAAATCACTCACCTCATAGTTCTCCTTTAAGCTGCTCTTCATATTTGTAACAACAGAAAATAAATGTAGCATATTAAAGTGAAATTCACTTTTAAAGTTAGTTTGTTCAAATCGCTATAAAAATTGGGGTGAAATGATCAAATCTGGCGCTGTGCATGGCAACCAATCAGCTTCTCTGTTCAGTTAAGATTTGAAAATGAAAGAATATGCACCGCTGCTCCAGATTTGGTCTGCTCCAGTTTTGATGAATTCCCTTCATTGTGTTTATACACATTCTATAAGCTTTTACCCTTGGTAAAAATGAAGGCAGACAAGCACAGCAATAAAAATAGTACAAACATAGAAAATGACTGCAATAACACCAAGCAGGCCTTTTTTTTTCTCCCAAACATATTCTCGATGTATTAAGTGTTACGCGTGACAAAACAAGCTTCATTTAAGTTACAGCAACCTGAAACGTTGTCTTTACCTCACTGTGCCCAGTACAGAACAATACACCAAATACAGTTTTCATTCTCCAGAATGGATTTGTGCAGTTTTAGAGAATAACACAACTCATGGATCGAGGCAATCAAGATTGGAGTATGACTTGATTCTTACAGGATACTATAAATCAGCATGCAGATTATATATATATATATATAGAAAAGCTGAGGCTGATGATATAGAAAGGGGCAGTCCTGATTAACAACTCTACTTTGCCATGTTTTTGAACCCTAGCCATTCCCAGAATGATACTGTGCTTTACCCATAGTAATGTCACATGCTCTATTTACCCTTTCTCCCGGAATCCAGCTAGCAGGACTGGGCACAAAAAAGCCTATTTCTGTATAAGCTACCTACTGTACAGGCCATGATGATTCAGCATTCAGAAAAAGCAAGATCTAAGCACCTACTGATCTTAGTGATGAAAAATTGAAGAACAAAACATTAATGTTTGTATTGGGAGAGTGCAGCAGACTCTTTTTGGAAGAAAAATCAAACCAAGTAAATCAATTCTGCACCCAAAAAAAGTACAGGTGTCTGCAGTGATTGGTAGTGTCTACAGACATACAAACATTCCCCAGTGTCTCTAGGTACCTTTATTTTTAAATAATTACATCACATACAGTGGTAAGAAACAGGAATTTAGATGCCCTTTTCTTGTCTTCTCAATTTTCCCTGAAGAACTACAGCAATTTACAGCTTTGTTTTTGAGTATGGAATGGGGGGCAATATCTCTAGTGCTTTTTTTAATAGCACAATTCCCTCATTACATATGCTTGTATGGTATTACCATTTCTCTCCAGGAATGAACAAACAGATAACTGGATGTTTCTAAGGCCTCATTCACACGAGAAAAGGCCGGCACGTACAGCTCCGTGCACGGCCGGATCGGGTAGCTCCCGGTAAAGGACAGGTGATGCGTGTGATTAGTATGTAGCCCCTGTCCTTCTCTATGGGAGTACGCGGCCGTACGCCACCCTACGCTCACCCGCTCTGCACTTCCATGCGGGTGTCCGTACTCGTACGCCGACAGAATGGATCCTGTCTGCATCTGAGCCGGGACACCCGCATCCGTACAGACCTGCACTTGGGGTGAGCGTATAGCCGCGTACTCCCATATAGGACAGGGGCTGCGTACTAAATCACACGCAGCACCTGTCCTTCCTGGGAGCTGCCAGATACGGCCGTGCACGCATCATGGAGCTGTACGTGCCGGCCTTTTCTCATGTGAATGAGGCTTAAATCGTCAGTGAGTAGTAAGAACCAAAAACACGCAACTGAGATCCCTAGTACAAATGTGTACCTTAACCTGCCAACATAGCACCACAGGTTTTTCTAGATGCTAAGACTTAAGTCTTGCATCCAAAAGTTAGGATTTCTATGTTGATAACAGCAGAACACTGCAATATCTACCATACTAAAAAGAAAAAAAAAATTAAAGGTGCAAATCAAAACCAATACATTTCTCCAGGCTGCAGGATTTTCTGATATAAAAGTGAATGGACATATGTTTTTAATAGCAAACTGAAGAACAGCAATTAAAGCTTGATACATACATATAATTAATTTTCATACAAGTTCAGCTTAGCCTATATAATAACAGGAGTATGCCTATAATTACATAGGGCCAAGTACAACAAACCTCTGTGCTCATGAGCTTCGCCTGCTGTCACAAAGTTGCCTACATAAAAGCTAGGCACAAGGTAACATTGCAGGTGAAGGAAATGGGTGGTACTTTCAAACGTATACATCTTTCACAAACATGAATAACCTCTTGATTGTACAGCAAAGGTGATATTTCCATTGAAGGCGTTATTTGCAAGGTTTCTTGTGTTTTCTCCTAAACTAGAAAACTACTGTTTGTTCCATGTTGTTTGGTCTACTTTTCGGATCTACAAAACATAACAGAAAAAGCTTTATGTCCTCCTGCTTGTTTTCAAAGTATTCTTGGTGGGAGCCGCTGCTTGTACATTCCTGCCAGAGCTTTGGCTGCACTGAAAATCATCTGCCTGCGGGACATGCCTGTGAAAGCCACATGCCAATCAGTCCTACTGACATGTGGTAGACTTCTCTCCAGTACCTCACCCACCGTCACTGACAGGCCAGACCACCTGAGGTTGTAGTCCTGCGGGGTAAGGTTTTGGGCCTGTAGAAAACACAATACAATAGGTAACTATGCAGACTTTTCTGATACAGTGTGATCGTTATATTTTATTTTTCTATACATTAGAGGATATCCACGTGTCCAGCTTGGCACAATGTAAGTATCCATGTCTGATGTCCAAAGGGCGGCTGGGAACTCTAAAAATAATTGTAGTAGGCTGCGCTACATGAAGGCATAGCTGGTCTCTTCTGGCTGTGGCTCCAGCAGCTTCGCCACCGGGTACATAGTCACTTTCTGATTGGATGAGGTGGAAAGGAGGAGGAGCAGATGGCATCATGATCTCCACCACACCAAAATCTCATAACGCCTTGGATATTTTGTTTTGTTTTTTAAATTAATACAAGACACTACACGTGCTCTGTACGATCTCTGCACTCCCTTTGTACGGTGCGCAGAGGGAAAGCAGTTGGGAGCCGCAGCAGGAAGAGACCAGCTATTACTGTATATTGCGCAGGCTACTACAGCTATTTTCAGAATCCCCAATGGACCTCCAGATATCAGATATGGATACTTACATTGAGCCAAGCTGGGCCAATGTATGATTCCAAAAAAGATCATTCCTAGAGTTCCACTTAGAGATAGAATTTCAGATTTCTTCAGTACCAACATTTCACTTTAACATACAATGCAATGGGGGTGAATCGCGCACATAAAACACCTTTCAATTAAAAGGGAGACAGTTCTGGGAGTTCCTAAGAATGCAGACTATACTCCAACCCTTTCCTTTTAGTGCAGCTCCATGGATGTGTTTAAGTGTCCCTGACCTGTAGAATACTAGGTTTAGGAAGAGTTCTAGAAGGCAAAATTACTGGCAATCATTGGATATTTTGCAAAACTGAGTACATAAACCCATATCATAATGAAGGCGCTGGGCAATTGGACTGCCCCTTGTGTACCCGTTTCCATGCTACATGTTTATCTGGAATGTATCTATACTTCTCTCTGCAACAACCCTGGCTGGGGTCCCACTGCCAACAAGTCTTTAAAATGTTGTGCTCTTCCTGTTTTATTATATACAGTGTCCTATTTGTCCTTTTAAAGTGCAACTAAAGACTCCTGCATGACAGGCTAAACAAGTGTCAAATTCAGTTACTATGCGATACACTGGACTTAAAGCAGAACTTCTCAAACAAATTGTATTAACCCTTGTGCAGTGGGGCTGCCCCCGCACTGCAAACGTTAAGTGCCTAGGGAGCAAATTTTAAAAAACAAACCGTACTCACCTGATCCTCAGATCCAACTTTTAGACCGGTCCCTTCTACCTTGCTCCCTCTCCACTGCAGCAGTCTAAGGTCCCTGACTATATACACAGTGTATTGGACCTGAAGATGCCGAGGGACATACGATTGCTACAGCGGAGGAGGAGACAGGCGGCAAAGAGCGCAGTGACAGCAGGCTAGCCCTGAAG
>NW_017307077.1:523380-555908 GCF_000935625.1 Nanorana parkeri | reverse complement strand
TTAATTAAATTGGTGCCCAGAGTTCTGCTTTACCCTAAACAAAAAAACTTCCTTTACATTCCCTCACTGAGCCAAATCATTTGTGTCCCACATGCTCTCCCTTCCAGACATTGCAGCTCAGTGGGAGGATTTCAGCAGCAGAGACAATCCAAAAAACAGTGGGAAGAACTAGGTGTGGCCAGGGGTGCTGATTGACAAGCTACAGGCCTGTAGGTGACAATGTTGATAGCCGCGCCCCCAGGAACATTTTCTCATCCCACTGTAGTGCAAGCAGTCACATCATCCCTGAGCGTGGCAACTCTGCTCTGAATTCAAGGACAGTGCAGCACGGTTGCCACACTATCATAGAAAGCTCCATAAGGTGGACTTTACTTGCAGACTCAACAGGTATTTGTGGGACGGGAATGGGAAAGACTAAGGGAAAACTAAGTGCAGATGCATTTATAAATAAGTGCTGCAGCACATACTTTTTATGGGAGGTCAAAGTTCTACTTCTAGCAAAAAACGCAGTCATATCTACACTATTCTTTACCGTTAGCTATACCACGAAGACAAAAAAGGGAACAAACCTGCTGTACATATTCCAAAGGCAAAGGTGTTGCTTGCGTGAAGGTTTCTAAACGTATCCCGTGGAGTGGATCATCCAAAATGACACAACCAATATCAAACCACCTAAAACACAATGACATATGGAAAGCTGAATCCGGTAACAGGTAAATGATGGTCTACATAGAAAAGTGAAATATAGTTCTCCAATCTTGAATCTATATTAAAACACATGGACAAAAAAATGGGGAACCTGCTCAATTCAATAAGGTTTCATTTAAATTTCTGGAAACAAAAAACTATGAGTTGGAGTCATTATAATGGGCAAATTCTTCTCTTTATCTTCTGCATTTGGATGGAGGTCTTCTGATGTTGCTATTTAGGTGAACTCAAGAGGAGATCTGAACAGCCAACTAAGGCAATGGCAATAAGAGAAGGTAAGCCAAGGTGACCCGTGTACACATAACATGAGATTCCCTAAAAAGATGAAGTAATTGCTTAAACTAGGTCCATAATATTTGGAAATAACCTTCTCACAGAGAAAGAGAACTGTATGATTGTCTAACAAATTCTGTCAAAGACTTCTAGTATGAAATAGTAAGCCGCATGCTACAAGCGGTGATTCAGCATCTATGACTTATTCTTACTTGTCCGGCAGCAGCTCTGCAATGAAGTTTTCTACTGACACAGCAGGCTGCTTCTCATGGATCACACCACTCCGGCGTAAGCTGTCTATTCTTTCCTGGGCTCCCTGAAAATGAAATTGGAAGAAAGATTATAGGCTTGGTCATAAAGTCCCAACTGAACAGAACAAGCAGCAATAACAAGGCACCAAGAATTGCACCAATGGCTACTATACACAAAATAAAAACATATCTGTACATCAGCATTCAGGTTATATTAAGAAAAACTTCCAGCAAGCAACATTTTGTATGGTTTAGTGGAGGGTTTCTTGGTTCACCTCATCTTAACCTGGTTATACTTTATAAAAAAGAAGAAATGTCAGCAACAAACCATGTGGAAGCAAGGATAGTAAATAGACGATGTTTATTGTAGAAATGACTGGTTTATGAATAGTACCCTGGACGGGTCTGCATCCTACAGAAGATACACCTTAACCACACATTCACAAGATCCGGGGCGTTCCTAAAATATCTGTCAGAATTTACTGCTGTCCAAAGGCTCACTTAGAAAGATTCTTCCTCACTTCCTGTTCCAAGTAGGGCTGCAACTATTCAGTTTCATAATCGATTAGTTAGCCGATAATTATTTTTTTAGATTAATCGGATAATAATAAATAATAATGATAATTTTTACAAAAATACCTCCTTTAAATTTAAAATAAAATACACAAATGGAGTGTCACAAAAAAAAAGTTTACTTCAGAATAAAACTGCATGCACAATTTTTTGCAATTGCACCACCCTGGAACGCACAGCATTTTGGCACCATGCATTCCAATGCAGGCAATCACACTGCGGGTAGGAGTGTTTGCACGCATTTGTGGGGGACTTTACTTTTTTTGTATTTGATTTTTTTTTTTTTTTATTTACTTAAATTTTTTTAACTTTTGTTTGTTACCTTTATTGCCATCACATGGTGGGGCTCAAAAGACCCATGTGGGTGCACATTGGGGATGACAGGTTCTCTTTAAGGTGACATTTGGGGGCTAGGAGACCCCTAGGGTCACCTTTCCACTTCTAAGGAGCTATTCAAGCACATGTGGCTTGAATAGCTTCGGCCTGGGAATGTAAACAGAGCAGGTAGTGGGTGTGTGCAATAGCCAGTTTGCTATTGGCTACTGCAATTTGAAATAGCCAATAGCAGGCTGACTATTGCACCTGCCCACTGCCAATCAGCAGAGGAGGGACCTAAAGGAGAAAGTTCTCCTTCAGGTTCTCCTCTGCTGATTGACAGCAGGCGGTGGGCGGGTGCAATAGTCAGCCTGCTATTGACTATTTCAAATTGCAGTAGCCAATAGCAAACTGGCTATTGCACACACCCACTGCCTCTGAGCTTCTCCGACCAGTCCAGCATCGACGCACCTGACCCAGTTGCCAAAGATTCTCATTATGGATGTAATGGATTCGTTTTTGCAGCCCTAGTACTAAGGAGAACCAGATAGGAAATGAAAGCAACTCTCCAACAGCAACAGAGACAAAAAGGTAAAACTGTTTTCAAGTAGGGGAATGCGAGAACCCATCATCAGCTTTTTATTTTTTGTATCTTTTCCTTTTTTTTTGTCGCGTTTCCTTTTGCAGATCTTCCCTCACATCCTAAAATGTAACTATAAATTTACTTTAGGGTAACCAGTGTGTAGAAGCAGAGCTGCAGATTTTTAATACATTGCAGCAGGAAGAGAAGAGAAGAGCTTTATATTATGCATTAGCAGACCAAGTGCAAACAATGATGCGGGAGAGTATTGTAAGCAGACCCAGACAACTTTACACTTTAAAATGTACAAAACAAGCCAGTTGTGAAGAATACAGAACTTACAGGAGGCTTTCTGCAACTTGATCTTTTGCCTAAAGCCACTTTGCAAAACATTCTCCACAGCACTGTGCAGCGTATATGGCTGCAAGGCTATTGCCATATTACTGTACTACTGGCAAGTCATTTGTTTGCAATTGTTGTATAGTTATAATTGTGGCACAGTAGGCAACAATCTATCATCAGGATGCTCTACCGGTTCCTAGACCCATCTCACGAAAGATGTTGGTGACGGCATGGGTAAGATAAACCTCTGATGTAAAACTCCTGATAGGCACCTGTGTGGGTGGAAGTGCTCTGCAGTTTTGAATAGGAAAATAAATGCTAAAGTTTTTTTGTTTTTTTAACCAATTACTTTACCACTTTACTTTACCACATTAAATTGTGCTTATTAATCCTGCAACCGATCTTCACTAGGTAGTAATGACTGAATCAGGACAACAGCATTGATGCCTACGACAAGCCAGCAAGGGAAGCTATGCACAGCAAAACACATACCTCAAACGCATTCTGTAAATGGCAACGGTTTTATCTGCCAAGAGATTTGTAATTCTGTCCTGATAGTCTTATAGTTCTCACACAACTGCAGCTACACTTAAAGTAAATTCCTCCCTCCCACGCCACCCGTCAGCCTTAAGGTGGCCATACATCTTACAACCATCGTATGACTCGCTGTGCGATGGTTGTAAGGTGATTAAAAGTTCGTACGACCTGCCCATCTTAGACAGGCAGATCATGCTGAGGGGAGGGCTTACAGATGATTGCAATGGTTAGCGGGCAGGGTGCGCTTGCGCACCTCGGCCCTTGCGGCTTTCGTCTTGCGATCGCGCTATGGGTTTTCTAGCGTGCTTGTAATACGAAAGTCGTGCTGCCCATACACCTTACGATTATCGCACAATCGCTGGATCACCCACGATTATCATACGATAATCGTCAGGTGTATGGGCAGCTTTATACTCACCTGTCACAATTACACATTGCGGCAACACCAAAATCTTCCCAGCCCTGCCTCACGTGCTTACGGTCCAACACAATGAACATACACTTTGGACTTTGTGTTTATTGAAGCAATTAGAAGGGGCATGAGTATATATTAATTGTACTATTGTGTCACATGTTCACATATTGATTTGATGGTATTGTATGAAGTATTGAAGATGTTTATTTTATTTGATATTATATAGTTAGGCACGTTTCTACAGCTTTCTAGCACTGATAATATTTACTGTGAATGCTCTAGTCTATAGCAATATAGTGTCGGCTGAAGTTGTTTAAAAGGAGAACTATGGGGTCAGGGCTTTTCCCCATAGTTCTCCTTAGGGTAACGGGAGGAGCGGGGAGGGGGGAATCCAGCCCCTCCCCTGTCACAGCACAGAACCGTGACAGGATAGAGAAGTGAGCGAACGCCGGTATGTGTTCGCTCACCTCCCGATCTACTGAGCCGACCTGTGACAGTCTCATTGTCACATGTCAGCTAGAACTATGAGGTAAGTGAAAAGCACTCACCTCATAGTTCTCCTTTAATATAGTCCCTCACTCTCCACATATGGAACTTCTGAGTTCTAGCTCATAATCTGAGGGCATGTGCAGGTCAAGTGGTTGTGAGATCTAGTAATAATTGGTTGGATTGGGGACAGGTGGGTATGGGTGTATGGATGTGCTGGGTGCAAGGCTACTAAAAAGGTGGAAATACACTGTAGGATTATTGTTGAAAATGTTTGGTTTCTGGCACGAACCCTCTTTCGATCATACCTAGACTTCCCCATCAAGTATAGTCTGTCGATTTTCGAAATCGTTCATTAGCCATACTAAACAACCAATTTTTGACGGACGAAAATCATTTCCTTTTGCGGGTGTGTCGAGTTCTTGCGGAGATATTTGATGAACGAAAACGCCACTGATTCATCGATTTTCCTTCAGAGAAAAAGTTTCCAACCTGACTGATCCAAAAATTTCGATCAGAATATCAAAAATGAAAACCCGTGATCCACCATCAACTGTTCGATTCTCGTTCGAAAGACCGTTTGTGTACAATGTCTGAATGGAAATCGCACAATGTATGGCCATCTTAAAGCAGGCCAGTAGAATTTAGCTTGAGAAAAAAAAATATGGGCTGTTCATTCAAATTTCTAATAGTTATTGGGGTCAAACTGATGATCACTTTCAACTGTAGTGGTGAACAAAAAAAAAACCACAAAAATAAAATGGATGATGGAAAGGGTTTTTCCCAAACAAACTGACGGCGAATGTGGTTTCTGTTGAATGATTCCAAAATCATATGTTAACACCAAACAAAACTTTGAACATTATTCAAGTCTCTGATGGCATTATTGATGTTCTAACAAGGTTTTTCCATATGAATGTTGGGCCAAAAATTTACCAGTGTCTGGACAACTATGGGGTCAGTGTTTTTCCCCATAGTTCTCCTTAGGGTAACGGGAGGACACAAACTAGCGTCCTCCCGATACCCTAAGCTCAGTATACCGCGAGCTACAGCTCGCGGTATACTGAGACGCCGCACCTGGAGCGGATCCCGACTTAGATGACGGGATCCGCCCAGCTGCGTGAGTGACAGCTGGCTCTGCCTACCTAGAGGCAGAGCCAGCTGTACCCGCCCCCTCCCCCGTCCGTTCCGCCAGTCAGATCGGAGCGGGGAGAGGGGAATCCAGCCCCTCCCCCTGTCACGGCAGAGAGCCGTGACAGGATCGAGAGGTGAGGGAACCCGGTATGTTTTCCCTCACCTCCCGATCTACTGAGCCGACCTGTGACAGTCTCATTGTCACAGGTCGGCTTAGAACTATGAGGTGAGTGGAAATCACTCATGTCATAGTTCTCCTTTAAGATAGAAGTGATCTAAACTGAGCCCTATCATATGCCAAGACACGCTCCTCCATTGCTTTGAATTGTGCAATAACTTGTCCAGCTTTACAAAGATACACCTTAGTATATTTATAGTGTTTATGTAGACTGAAATAGACATGGCAATTACCTTTAACCCAGCAGCATATCCAACAGGCTGTGGTGCAATATTCGACTGGCCATCTTCCCCTGTCACAAGAGCCATTCCAAACACCTCCTGAAAAGCATCACGAACAGCTGCAACCTTCACCTCTTTGTTAGAGGTCACTATTAGGTCAAGCTCTCCTCCAGATCCTACACAAAAATGGAAATGGTAAAAAAATAAGCTGATAGAAGACACATGGGTTATATTAAGTACCAAGCAACAACCACAATGATATTCTCTCATAAGCACATGGGGAAAAAAAGCTTGCTGAAGAACAGCCAGTGTGGAATTCCCCTTCAGGGCTTGTTCACACCATGTCCAGAGCAGAACAGTTTGTTCCTGGACCAAAATAGCATCCCAATGTATCCCTATGGTATTTCTGGGCTCTGTTCACACCAGCGCAGCCCATTCTGGTCCAGACAAAAAATTACTGTTGGTCTCATTTTCTCTGGTCTGGAATGCACTGAAAGGCATGGAAATGCATCTAAAACGCATGCAAACATACTGGACTGCACCTGAAAGCCCATTTTAAGAAAATGTTAAGATGTCTGGACATTGTGTGAACAAAAACAACAGCTTTTGTCTGCACCTGAAAATGCATCCCAATATATTCCTATGGTATTTCTGGACTCTTAACACCAGTGCAGTCCGTTTCGGTGTGGGGGAGGAAAGCTGCATGCACTATTTTTTTCTTGTCTGGAACGAACCAATAGTAAATAAAAGTAATTCACCGGCACACACTTGAAGGGTTTTAAAGTAGTGATATGTTTATTCAATACCCAATGTCACATACTGTCATACGGTGCTATACTGTCATACGGTGCTAACGTTTCGGGTCCGCACAGGGATCCTTCATCAGAGCGACAGTAACACGCACCAAAACACATGTACATGCATCAAAAACGCAAGCAAACGCACTGGACTGCACCTGAAAGGCCATTTTAAGCTAATAAAAATAACTACGGAAAACCGCAAATATGCACTGCACTGCATTTGCAGATCTGCAGTAGATCTGGCCCAGACATGGTGTGCACAAGCTCCAATAGACAGCCTTTGTGCAAGTACCACAGTTTTCATCCCCAACTCAATTTCTGTCCCCACAGCAATTAACTAGATTTAAAACCATTCAGGAATGAAAAATGAAATCTGGGTGGGTGCTGTAAAGAGTTTTTACTTTAGTACCCAGTGAAGAATGTTAGAAGTAGCATCACTGAATAGAAAGAAAAGGTGACATTCAAGAACTCAGTGTATGTACTGAAGCTTGCATTTACAGAACAAAAACCATCACCTGAATATTATACTCTCAGAGAAGTGAATTAACTAAAATAAAGATATCATGTAAGATACAGAAAAGCATCCACACTAATATACACGAACATTTTATGAATAAACATTTGCTGCATTAAAGAGCACCCATGACAGTCTGCAAAGCATGCTGGTCTTACTAACACAGTCCAGCACCGCCTGCATGTAAGTTTGCAGTCTTTGTAAACTAAGATGGTCCCGTCTCTCTTATGGGAGAGGAGAGACAAGTCCATCCTCTGTCTGCAGAGAGCACCTGTATTTGTGCACAGCATGCCATCTGCTGGCTGTAAGTAGTAAGCATGAAATATTTATATGTAATAGTTCAGTTACCTGTTCAAAACAAATATAAAAAAAATACTGTAAAATTTTAATTAAAAAAAAAAAAAAAAAAAAAAAAAGAGAAGAAACCCCCATAGGGATATACTCCTTGGGAATGAATACATCGCACAATGATCTATAAAAAAACAACAACATTCATCAATTATAGTAAAAACAATATAATAAAACCATCAACGTGTTTCCTGCATGATATATTAGATGTTTGGCTCTATTCTGGAGCACTTACTGCCCATTGCCATACTCATGTTGGATATATAATACAGTTTATATCAGCTTGGTTTGCCTGTCCTATTACATTGGGTTGTAAACTGGCCTTCCATTTGATGATATACACTATATTACCAAAAGTATTGGGACACCCTCCAAATCATTGGATTCAGGTGTTCTGTAAAATTTCCTTGCTACTAAATATTCTGAGGTGAACGGTTAGTGGTATTATAACAAAGTGGAAGCAACTGCAAACAGCAGCAACTCAGCCACAAAGTGGTAGGCCACGTAAAATGACAGAGCGGGGTCAGCGCATGCTGAAGTGCACTGCGCGCAGAAGTTGCCAAATGTCTGCAGAGTCAATAGCTACAGACCTCCAAACTTTGTGTGGCCTTCAGATTGGCACAACAACAGTGCGCAGAGAGCTTCATGGGATGGGTTTCCATGGCCGAGCAGCTGCATCCAAGCCTTACATCAAGTGCAATGCATAGTGTCAGATGCAGTGGTGAAAAGCACACCGCCACTGGACTCTAGAGAAGTGGAGACGTGTTCTCTGGAGTGACGAATCACACTTCTCAGTCTAGCAATCCGATGGACGTGTCTGGTTTTGGCGGTTGCCAGGAGAACGGTACTTGCCTGACTGCATTGTGCCAAGTAAAGTTTGGTGGAGGGGGGATTATGATGTGGGGTTGGGCTTGGCCCCTTAGTTCCAGTGAAGAGAACTCTTAATGCATCAGCATACCAAGACATTTTGGACAATTTCATGCTCCCAAATTTGTGGGAACAGTTTGGGGATGGCCCCTTCCTGTTCCAACGTGACTGCGCACCAGTGCTTAAATCAATGTCCACAAAAGACATGGATGAGCGAGTTTGGGGTGGAGGAACTTGACTGGCCTGCACAGAGTCCTGACCTCAACCCGATAGAACACCTTTGGGATGAATTAGAGTGGAGACTGGGAGCCAGGCCTTCTCGTCCAACATCAGTACCTGACCTCACAAATGTGCTTCTGGAAGAATGGTCAAACATTCCCATAGACACACTCCTAGACCTTGTGCACAGCCTTCCCAGAAGAGTTGAAGCTGTTATAGCTGCAAAAGGTGAGCCAATTCAATATTCAACCCTACGGACTAATATTGGGATGCCATTAAAGTTCATGTGCGTGTAAAGGCAGACGTCCCAATACTTTTGGCAATATAAGGATGCATGTCACTTGATAGCGCAATTGCAATACCAGGTTGCTTCTATTCAAACAGTGAACCGGTTTTTCTTTCTTTGCGTTATGCCTGCATTCATGTTCATCTGATCAGCTGCTGGATTGCTTTCTTGGATTATAGTTTTTTTTTTTTGTTTTCAAGTGAGACGTCACTGAAATACGAAATCCTTGATTAATCATGGTGTAACTGGACTGCCTTTAATCATGCATGATCGATCTTACATATCACTCATTCCTTATCAGCTGGTATACCAAATGAATGAGGTTGTGTGTCTATCCCATGAATTAGTCAGACCTTCCATGAATTTCTTTAACTTAATTTAGGGCTGCAACAACTAATCGACTAAATCGATTATAATGGATTATTAATCGGCTTCCGATTAGTTGGCCCTGTTCACGGCTCCACACACGCTGCACCTCCTCCACTCCTCACGCTCGCCGCTGCCAGACCCGCCCGCATCCATGCTCCACACCGCTGGCCCAGATCCACGTGTGGAAAGCCACACAAACCAGAACATGAGCACATCAGGTCTTGGGACACCTCACGTGCACATGCTTGTTTCGGGTATACAACTTAATACAGGGATAAGGATGGCAGCCCCAAACTTGCATCAGTTTAAAGAGAGCAACAGTAGCTCATATATCTAATTTGTGACAGATTACCTTTAGGACCGAATCTAAAACCCCATGAGGTGCTCTTATTGTAATTGTACAATGCCTGTCCAAAAATAGCATAGAACTAATCAGCTATCAAATGTGAATACATGAATAATACATCACTAGACATACTATAGACTTTTAATAAAACAGACGTGCCAATATGACGTACCAAGCAGAATTGTAACTAAATATGAAATGTATTTTCTTCATTTTATGGTAGCTTCTCTTTAACCAGGTACACTGAGGACACTCCATCAGCTCAGCAACACTGCCCTCTAATGCCAGCACGTGTAGCAGCATCCCTACAGAGTGTGGACATGACTCATCAGTCACCGGATGTAATACTTAACACCTAATGCACTATGTGCTAAAATACTGGGGTGTATGAAAAATACAACTACTGCCTTAAAAGGAGAATTATGAGGCGAGTGATTTTCACTCAGCCTCATAATCTGAGCCGACCTGTGACAATGAAACTGTAGATCGGGAAGTGAGCGAACACATACCGGCGCTCGCTCACTTCTTGATCTATCCGTGGTGAGAGCAGTCACCGTCACTCACGGCTCCCTGCAGGGATCCCCCCCCACCCCTGTCCGATCCTCCAGCGCTGACTGGCGGAACGGAAGGGGGCGGGTACAGCTGGCTCTGCCTCTAGATAGGCAGAGCCAGCTGTCACTCACGCATCAGGGTGGATCCAGACAGAATTGTCGGGATCCATCCCGGCTTCTCAGTATACCGAGAGCTGTAGCTCGCGGTATACTGAGCTTTGGGTGGCGGGAGGATGATAGTTTGTGTCCTCCCGTCGCCCTTAGGAGAACTATTGGGAAAAGCACTGACCCCATAGATCTCCTTTAACATTAGTTAAGTTCTGCTTTTGATGTTTTAATTTGGACACAGATAAAAGAAATGTGTGTTGTGTTTAGTAGCTGTCACCAACAGTTTCACTACCGTTTGCTCAAATCCTCCTTTATGTATTTAACCCCTTCGTGACTGACGACGTACAGTGTACGTCGCCAGCATCGGGGCTGTTTAAACAGACTCCCGGCGACTTTTGCCGCCGGGACTCTGTTTAAACTTGTAGAGCCGACTGTCGGCTTTACAACAGAAGCGATCCTGGCGACTTACCTGTCGCCAGATCGCTTCTGCGTCCCGAAGAAGGGGCCGCCCCCCCCGCCGGACACCCCCGCCGTGCTTCCCGGGCTCCGTTGCCCCTCCTACGGGCCCGGGACCGGCGATCTTTGTGTCCGCGGGGAGCTGGGGAGGAGGTCGACGAACTTCCGTTCATCGATCCCCTCCCCGTTCTATGGGACCGGGAGCGATGCAGATTGCATCACTTCCGGTCCCTGGGCTGTCAGTTCTGGGCTCCTGCAGCCCAGCTATAAGCTATTGAAGTGCGATCTGCACTTCAATAGCTTATTTCCAGTGTAAAGGTGACACTGAGGGTCTTTTGGACCCCCAGCATCACCTTAAAGAGGACCTGTCACCACCATCTGCTATTACATGGGGGGGCTTGCAAGCCCCCCCATGTGATAGCAGTCAAAGTAAAGTTAAAAAAAAAAAAAAACAGTTTTTAAAATTAAAATGAAATAAAATAAAATAATAATAAAAAAAGTACCCCGCGAGCACGCGCGTCGCCACGTAAACACGCGTCGGGTGCGCCTACGCATGAAAACGACGAACGCGCTACACATGTTGGGTATCGCCGCGCACGCCGGAGTGAGAGCAATAATTCTAGGGCCAGTATTTTGGGGTATCTCTAAATTGATGACCTGTGGGGGCTTTTAAAGTGTCTTTTATTGACTTTTTGGGGTACTGCAGTTTTTCGCCGTTTCACGGTCGCACGCAATCTGTAAACTGGGCATGTTGGGTATCGTTTTACTCGTTGTAACCTCATCTTTTATATTTCATTTTATTCTATTTTATTTCATTTTATTCTATAGGGTCTTGGCATTCAGAAAATATATAATGTTGGGGGATTTTACGTCATTTTCAGGCCTAAAATGTGGAATATAACATGGGTGCAAAAATGGAAAAAAGGGCCTCAGTCATGAAGGGGTTAAAAACAAAATCATTTTGTGAAAGATAAAAGCTATCTTTCTAGCATGAACAAACACAACATACATTTCGCAAAACACTTTGTTTTGCTATTTTAGCTCTCATCCACACTTGCCACTTAGCCAATGGAAAGCTAGTTAAGAGGAGGAGACCTTTGTTAGGGACAAAGTTGCGCTAAAAATGCTGTTTTCAAGCGCTGCCATTGAAGTCTTCAGGTCAAAAAAAAAGAAAATGCGTTTTCTGCCCAAAAGACAGCTCATGTACTGCTATCTGAGCTTATTTTAGTAGTCCTTAATCAGGGATGCTAATCACATACAGATGGCCACTGAAAGAAAAATGTGCAAAACTGTACACAAGATACAATTAAACTATTATGGATGGCCCTGGATCTTTTAAGTATAATGTGGAAGTATGCACAGCACATTATAGCAGACTTACCTGCCAAAGCAATCCCTTTCAGCGCTGTTAGCAATCACGGGGGCCCATACCAAATTTTGCTATGGGGCCCTGTGATTTCTAGTTACGCCCCTGGCTGTGCTCCTCCCTTTGCCGGCACTTCTATCTTCGTCCTGGTCTTCTCTGGAGTATGGCGTCTTTGGCCACTTGATTGGCCAGTCCCAGATGACGTAGCTCCCACGCATGCACATGGGAATGACTTTATCTCAGCATGTCAAGACTGTGCACTAACCTGAGCATGCGTGGCTCATTGTACAGGGAACAAATTGATGAATGACAGCAATAAGCCTTTATGGCAGAAGAGACTTGCACAGTCTTCTCTGTCTGCCGATCTGCTAAAAAAAATTCCGCTTCATTTCCACTTTAAATTGTGTGACAATAGTCCCCTAATAACAATGTCTTCTCCATTAAAGGCTATTTATTTTAACCTCTTATTACAGGCACATCAGGAGCAACAAACACAGATTTCAAAATGTTTCAAATCAGACGAGTGCCAACAGTTGGAAGGACTTTCTAGGCAAGACATTAAGTCTACCTATGGGCTTTAGCTTTTTAATTATCGAATAGAATTTGTCTTTTGACATTTTTTACATGTATTACAACAGGGAGGGTTTTACTAAAAGGATTAATTCATCATCCTGTTTTACATCAGTCAGCAAAAAATAAATGGAGATAAAAGAAAAAAGAAGAAGAAGATCTGTGTCTAATTCCTCTTGTTCCTTGTATGAGCATGGCGTGGGAATGAGGCCTACTGTTCCTACACTGCAATGAATTATAAAAAATGTCCTTTCCAAGCTGTATGCTGAAATATCCATTAATATAACATCAACGTGTCTGTACTTGCTGCATTTCTTCACTTACGGATATACGGAGCCATGCCGGGGTCCAGGGTGGTGATCACACTCTCTACTGAATGTTTGGTCTTATCAAGCACAGACTTCACCATGGGATTGCCAGCCACTCCCTGTTGATCAGAAAAGTATATTATAACACTTTGCTAGATGTGCACAGAACTACAAAAAATGATTGCATAAAATGAATGAAAACAAAAATACTGTGTATTGGTGAAATAAATGACACTGAACTAAAAAGTAAACACATACATCCTATTCAACTGGAGTTGTTGTCCAATCATAAGTAGGATTGGGAATTTGATCAATCGGGCCATGTCTTAGCTTTGATTTAGTCGATAGCAGAATAGAGGCTTCTTACAAGCGAAAGGTACCCGCATGTCTCATCTGCATCACAAATCCCAAAAAATAAGGGTTTTAGTCCTCGTTTTAGGAAAGAGCCAAGCAAACTTTTCCTGTTTCCTCTCAGTCACTGTGCATCCAGAAATGTAAATATATGTAGCCTTAAAATTACACACAATCCAGAAGTCAAAAGTTTGGGTACTTGAATGCATTTTTAAGATTTAACAAAAATTTATCTTATTTGTGTATCACGCAGCTGTAGGTCCTCAAATCATCTCTGAATTGGTGCTGACACTGTCCTTCCTTCTGGAGGGTGGCTACTTTTGTTCCCCATGGGCCCTGTGTGTGTTGTAAAGTAGCCATCGCTCCAAGCTCCCTCCTGTGATGGACTAAATCTCACATTTAGTCTGCTAATTTGTATTGAGTTTGTAGTCATTATGTCCATTTATTTCAGTCAAATGTATGTTTGAAACCATTAATTTTGATGACGCCTAATCACTGCTGTGCAGTAGAGATTGCCATCTGCATATTTTGTGTGTGAATAGTGTTAAATAGGCCTTTTAAAATTACTGAGAAACAGAAAAATGCACGCATCATGGCCTTAATGCTTCTGTACTTTGGTAAATTAATTATTACTGAATATTCTTCCCCTACTTTGCATTTCACATAAACAAGACAGAGAATATTCCTGATATATCATCATTCTTCACCTTAATAAAGCCCCAGATCCCACCAGTAGGTCCTTCATTCTGCACGGCGTGCACCCGGGGATCATCAGGCTCTTCTGGGAAGGTAATGGATGATCCTGCAGTACTAGCAGCATGTTGTGGAACAGGATTTGACAGAACTGCAATACAGAGAAAACATATTAGAAAGAGGCATTACGTTCCATGTATCCATACACCTAACAATCTGATTTCCAATGTTCTCCTTTATATGTTCCCAAACTATCTGATGCCAGGTCTCACCAAAAAAAAAAAAGACTATGAAGTTTGTATCCCACTAGACAGGCTATTACATGACAGGTGTTCGTAGATCTAAGGAAGACAGTATATCACATTGCGAGGTGTATAGTCAGCTTTACATTTGACAAACTGATGAAAATACTAATAAGCCAACTCGGCTTTCAGCATTTTAGGATTACATTGACGTACTGAAATAATTTTTCTGACTTGGATGCTCTTCAACACTTGCCATGACCCACTCCTGCTCAGATGACCAATAAAACTCTAACTGATGATTTAAAAGAAAACCACCATTAGAAATAAGCAGGTTGCCATTTATGTTCTCCTGAAAATGCCATCCCTGACCTGAAACAACCATACATACAAGCAGTTTGGACTTCGCTTGCTGGGGTTTGGATCAGTGATTCAAAAAGGTACATCTGCCAGATGATCAGTATTGAAGCCAGGCAACTAGCATTTTAAGAAGGCATTGAGTAGTGATGGGCTTGAGTGTGTTCGCTGCTCCACGTGCCGAGCCCGCCAGGATGCTGACAGCGCCAATCAAAGGCACTGAGACATATCCTGATCTCTGCAGCTGCGGACTGGGATAACGTCTCAGTACCTGTGATTGGCGCTGCCAGCTTCCTGGCGGGCTCGGCACGTGGAGCTGCGAACACGCCCGAGCGCATCACTAGCATTGAGCACATATTTCTCTCAGTTCTAGTTTTCCTTTAATGTGTTACAATTGCTTGCTGTGAAAAAAGCATTTTTCAATAAAAGTATTAATTTATTTAGTAGAAACATAAAGAGGACTTGTAGACTGGGAAAATAATAGCTTTACTTTTAAGTATGGAGAATACGTTAGCCATGCTTACCATTTCCCACTGCTCCAATCCACCACTGGCCTGCACTAGATTCCTGTGCAGGCATTGACTTGCCATGCAAAGTGGAAACTTACATATGGGCTATGCACCCTCCTCCCACATGAAAGCTCTACTGCCTGGATGGTCAGACATCAATCACTGCATTGTGGGGAGGCAGGAGGAGCATCACATGTTCCCTCATACCAAAACTAGGTAGTTCCCAGCCATGTTCTCGTAGAAACAGAATGGCAAGGGAATGAGCAAAATGTACAGTATATATGTGCTTCATGTCCCATACAGTAAATTACAGCAGGGGGGGAGCTGGAATTCCACTTTAAGGTCCATAATACTTCAGAAAACATGAAAATCGTGGAAAAGTGTTGGCAGCCTTTTTTCCCCATCAAAACTGCTTCTCGTCATATACATGTCTATGGGATGCAAAAGCAACTTGAAGCAGGAATGCAGATAAAAAAATTGTCCATCTTGACAGACTAAAATGTTAGGGAATTACAATGAAACTTGGGAGATGTGTTCCCAGACTTGAGAAACACAGAGACGACTAATAAGCACATATCGGGTGAAATGCGTTACAGTGGGCGGAGCGGATTATGCGGCATGCTCGGAGGACAATTACGTTGTTTTTATGCACTGACTTATCGGTGAGTGGCTGCTTTAGATCTCCAATTTGTTTTCAAGATGTTGTGACACAATCTGGTTCCATAGTGATAATTATTTATTTTTAGCATGGACTGAATTGTTTAGTACTTTGCATTCTGACAGCACCTGATGCCTGGTCTTGTGGGAATAAGCTTATTATCACATTTCTGATTTTAGGAATTCCACGCAAAATAAAATATTTCGTGATCATAGCTGAAAAAGTTATCTTACAGTCGGTCTACCCCAGTTAAAACATAGTACTAAGATGAAGTCTTTTCCTAAAGGTGCAGAGCTATTATATGAACAATTCCTGATAATATACTGTACAGACCGGTGGAATAAGTGATAAATCCTATTTGCAAAATGTCATCATTCTCAAAGAATATGGCAGACCGGAGTACAAGCTCTTCATTTCATGCTGCTCCCTTCGATTTTCAAAGAGAAAGATCTCCGAGAAAGCATTGGGAGCCGTGCAAAGCACTCTTGTCTGCTGTAAATAAATAAATGCTCCTGTATCCCAGTCATGCAATAATCTTTTCTGTAAACTTCGAAAATAGTTAGGTGTGCAGAAATAGTTGTATTTACCTTTGCATGTTCTTCATAACATAGCAAGGACCAGGTATGTTTGTATTTTTTTTGACAAAGAAATGGGCACAGCTCTCGTAAGTGGCGGACAGACGGGTTTTTGTGACAAAGCTGGGTTTTTCATCAAACACTGTCATATGACAAATCACCAGCTGGAGTCTAGTCAAGGCAAATATAAATATTCATGTAATTTTATTGGTATCTATCTACCAGTAGCTGCCTCATTTCCCACCCTCGGCTTATATTCGGGTCGGCTTATACTCGAGTATATACGGTATGCCGAATTGTGGCTGCTACCATGAACAAGCATGTGCATGCTTGTGTTGGTACACATGAATGCTTGTTCCTGACTGTATATATATACATACACACACACACACACACACACACACACACACACAATATTGAATCCAGAAAGTGCCAGGCACCTAGCAATGTCAGCCTACATGTTTCTCTTGGCAAGTGGACTTTAAACTCTCCATTGATCTGGACAGCATGCACCTCTAGCGGTCTGCAAATGAATTCTTATTTACACAGTACTCACAGAAGTCCTGGAGTACTCCATATTGTACACCATGATTCCCCAGTCTAAAGAAGGCAACCCAAATTAGGGAATAGGCTGTTTATAAAGAGCTTGCTCACACTGGACATGTTGCCATATATTTTGTCCCATAAATGTGTGGATGAGGGAACACATGCCACATAATGTATAAAAAAGATAATTAAGACTGGATTAACAACGAATGCCTGTCATTGACACAGATGGGAACAGTTCACACCACCATGTTACTGCAAGCAGTACTTTTTTTTTCTTCCTTAGCGCAGCAGGCCACGACGCAGTACAACTGCATTCCACCGTGCTATGCCCATAGAACTTAATGAAATGTCACTTGTGACATATCAATTAAGTTGTAACAAGAAAAGAAAAAAAAGATAAACAATGCAATGAGCCGGGATCAACGCATCAGCACTGTGACTGCTAACACACACCAGTGGCTGTGCGTTGTAGCGCAACCACTGGTGTGAATGCAACAGTTTTGTGTGACTGTCTTGGTTTAAATGACAACCATCCTACCCCCTGGACCCTTTGCAAAGAAAAAAAACATCCTGGCCGGGTCCTTTTACCAATGCGCACACACAGAAAAAAATGTATGTGGTTGTTTGGGGGGTGATGGGACAATATAATGGATATTGTGGTGATGTTCCATGATACAGGTGACGTGGTTATCTTTTTCAGTGATACGAATCCATACATTCATACCAAAACAGTATGTTTTCTTATTTTGATAACAAATATTTAAAATAAACATGTTACTTGGCAGAAGAAAGAAAAGTGAAAGAACACAACCTGTGACAGGGGGTGTAGAATATGTTGGCATCAAGGGTGTTTGTGGTGCTCGTCCAGCGTGACCCTTTGTGATATCGTAGGCAGAAGACATTGAAAATCCTGTGACAGGAGGACCCATAGGTGGTGCTGAAAAGCCTGGAGCCGGTGTAGAGCTGAGAGGAGGAGGTGGAAAAGAAGCAGGAGAGGAGAATGATGGCAAAGGACTGCTGAAAGCTGAGGGTGCAGATGTGTGAAGAGGAGCCGATAGTACCCCAGGGGCAGGAGGTGGAGTTGCAAATGGCAGGGGAGCAGGAGTTCTCATGGGAGGAACAGAGGATGGTGGAAGAGGGGAAGAGAAGGTAGGGGTGAAAGACTGAGAAGGTGGAAAGGATGGACGAGCCAAAGGACTTGATAAAACTGGAAATGAAGAACAGAAACAAAATGTTATTTTCAACATATTGATTTACTTTTACACATTCGTACATTGTAAGGAAATATAGTTGTGTATAAATAGGAAGAGCACAGGGCAGGGCTGGAAGTCTGTGTCATCTGTGCTCTGCCCCTTATGCACAATGACGTATTACGAGGGAGGTGCAAAAAGTCAATGACCTCTATGCTGAGCAGCTTGCAGAGGTCACAGAGAATCCCAGGACCTGCACTGTGCCTGCACTGCAGCTGGGAGACCTTCTGGTAAAACCACAAGACACAACGTGTTGCAAGTATGAATGCATACACTATTTATAACTTGCAAATCCAGAGGGGGGAGCTTATCAACACTGGAGCAGACAGAATCTGGAGCAGTTGCCAATGGCAACCAATCAGCATCTCTGTTCAGTTTACTCAGGTAAGATTTAAAAATGAGACAGAGAAGCTGATTGGTTGCAGTGCAAGTCTGCTCCAGTTTTGATAAATTCCCCCCAGAGAGTGTTTTGAATTTTTTTAAAAAAATGTTCCGCTTCAAAGCCCAACTCCAGATAAACCCAATTTCATTTTGGATAGCGTCGGAAAGGGTTATCGCCTCTGTCAGGTTTTACTTCCATCTGTCTCTCTACTGGGAGGGTTTCTCCACTTTCCGTCCACAGTAGTAAAAAAATATATAAGTCAATACCTGTTGCAACAGAAAGCTTGTACTTCTTATGCCCTACCTATCCCTCACATGCATTCAGTGAATGCGGTGCGAGGGGGTAAGTAATATGCTGGTCATTCTTCTTATGACACAGCACTATCCTCCCATTCACCTGATGCGTAATAGGGATAGGAGGGAGTAAGTGAGGTAGTTTGGGGTTCTGGGCAGCACAGACCAGCAGCTGTGATAATTATGTATGTGCTACTATAAGTATTAACATATTTTCTTTCTACCACTCCTCTGGACTGTTTAAACTAACACTTTACTAAACTCATACCTTAAGCATCTAAGTGTTCTAGAACAAAGAAGATACTTGCTAAGCATCATACACAACCCTATTTGATTAAAAAGTTCTTATTTTTGTCTGTAAAGATTGAAGAGCTTGAAGTAGCTTACTGGTTAGCACTCCTGCCTTGCAGCACTAGGGTCCTTGGTTTGATTCCCAACAAAGACACGATCTGAATGGGGTTTGCATGTTCTCCCTATGCTCTGGTATGGTTTCTTTCCACACACCAAAGACATGCTGGAAGGTTAATTGGCTCCTGTCTATATTGGCCCTAGTATGTGTCATTGTTAGTAGGGACTCCTGATTGTAAACTCCTTGGGGGCAGGGACTGATGTGAATGTACAGTATGTAAAGTGCCATATAAAATGGTCGGCACTATATCTATACCTGTAATAAACAACAAGTTTAATATTTCTGCCAGCGCTCATGGCTTCTCTTCCTCACAATATCCTAAATGCTTCCTCATCGAGAGCAGCCGGTGTAATCAGTTACACTTTCCAACCAACGAAAACCTACCTGGTGGAACCGGGGTGGCCACCGCTGTAGCAGCCCCAGTAGATACCCCTATGGTAATGGGGGGCGGGGTACCGGGAGGCGTTGTCTCAATGCCACTCTCTTCCATCATTTTCTGTCTTGGGGCACTGTAAAAAACAAAAAAACAAAATGGATTATACCGATAACTGAACAGTTTTACTATGGCATTTTTGTGTACAGCAAAGAACAGAGAATTCAGCCCAAATTATATACACAAGGTATTGGTCTACTGTAAACAACGGAAATCCGCCACTATAGGATAAAACACCAAGACCCCAACATTCCTATTTGATATAAAATGTCACTAGGCATCAATAATCAGATCGCTTTTACGGTATTGGGTTGTGGCTTAATGAATGGATGTAGCTTTTGCATTATTGGGGCACATTGTGCCAGTGTTTAGAACACTCTACCACTAGAAGTGACAGTAATAGTCAGACAGGACACAAACTTTCCAGCTGCCAAACTCACCATGAGTGCCGAGCCCTCAGATCAGCGCACCATACCAATCACTCCATTGGTGGAGGACAGATGTCTAGGCCAAACTTTCCCTTTAAACTCCATGCGAACAAGGTTTCGGTTAGGACATCACCCTTCAGGAAACCATTACAGCAGGGGTGAACAAATCAATGTGGAATCCATATATCATTTTTTTATGGCGCTGGTTCTATTTACAACAACTAGAGAGGACCTCAAAAGTTAGGTGTCAGCTGGCTGGCGACCTGGCTCCTAGGAAATGCCCAGCCCTGTATTACATAAAACTATCATGGCTTGTTCATCACCATGTCCATTGAACTGGATTTTCTATGCACACCACCGCACGTGTATGATCTGAACAAGGCAAGTAGAAAACAATTGTGGAAGCATGCGTTGCAGCGCTGTTAACACATAGTAGGTGTGTTGTGCGGTATGGTGCGTTAAATGCACGGAACTGTGCGATTAATGCACCGGTGTGAATGGGCACTTAAACCAGGGAAGTCAGCTGCGCTGCATTTAACGCATGCATGTTACATCATGGGCCAAAGTGAGCAGAAATGTGCCCGTTTTCATACTCATCACAAAGCCTGCCATTACATTTTATTTAATTCCCATTTATGCAATGCACCTGTGCAATGGAAGGATTTGCCCTTCACCCTTCGGTAAAGAGACTGATCTTTATACCCCATGTCCATGTAAAAATTACAATAAAAATATGACATGACCAGGTTTATTTTCTTAGATGTGCTGCCATCAGGTATTAAAAGAAGAACTCCAGGCAAAACATTAAAGTGACATTAAACCCTCAGATTTTTTAACATAAACCAATACTGTAATGTGTGCCTTACTGTAATCCATGGTTGTTTCCCTTCTCTTTGCTGCTCTTCCTTTTAAATCCTTATCTCTTCTCATGCTGGGCAGAACTTCTGTTTTGCAGCAGACTGCCTTGTCTCTGAAATGGATACATGGTGTCTGTGTATAGGTTTGCAACCTGAGATAGCACTACAGGAAGAGGCCCTCAGCTGCAAAGGGAAGTTCTCCCCAAGCATGAGAAGACATGAGGATTTAAAAAGGAAGAGCAGCAGAAGGGAAACAATCATAGATTACAGTAAGGCGCACATTACGTATTGGTTTATGTAAAAAAAATCTGAGGGTTTAATGTCACTTTAACCCTTGCAGTAGGGCTACTCCCACACTGTAAGGGTTAACTACTGCCGAGCAATCTGCCTGATTCCCCAGTCACTGAAGTCTCTCTCCTCCTAGGAGTAAGCTCTGTAATTGTGTTCTCATGTCTAAGATCGTTATGATTTACAGGACCTTAGACTGCTGCAGCGGATGGGGAGAGAGGCTGGAAGGACCGGTCTCAGAACTAGCCGGCTTCACGGTTCAGCCGAGTATAAATTTTTTTTTTTTTTTTTTAGCACCTACATAAAAATCAGCAGTTATCCCTTGCAGCAGGGGGTAGCTTCCACTGCAAGGGTGAATAAAGGTTTTGCCTCGAGTTCTTCTTTAGCAAGCCTTGCTCAATGGCTGTAAATTCTCCATGCCAAATCCTAACCTCAGGAACACATTGGAAAAAACGTGTCAATAATAGTTATAAATGGGCCCGAAAATTTCTTGGAGGTTTCAATGCAGCAGTCATATTCTAACAGCTCAACTCCCTGGCTATATGTTTCTACTACACTACAGAGGATGAATCAGGGCAGGGTGACACCATCATTTAGCTTTTCAAGGGCTGCAGATGTTGGGTGGAAGTGGAAATTCTTGGTGGGGAGATCCTGACAACATCTGACTCAGCTATAGAAAACTAACAGCTCACTTTTAGGCCCCGTTCCCACTGCGCGACATGCAAATCGCGCGTTTTGTAGCGCAATATGCAAATCGCGTGACAAACGTGCGATTTGCATATTGCGCTGCATTGCGAGATTTGCCGCGCGATGACGCGTTTAAGCTTGCATTGAGCAAGCTTGAATAGCGGCTAAATCCGCTCCAAAAAGGGTCCGGCTGTAGCGACACACGACCCGCGACAGCAGGACCCTTTGCCCCATTGGAGTGCATTGGAGCGCGATATCGCGCGGTAATTTGCCGCGATATCGCGGGAATTACCGCGCGATAAATCGCTCAATGTGAACGGGGTCTTAGGCAGAGCTGGCCTTCAATCATCTGCAGAGATTATTACAACACGTTTTATTCATCATAGTACAAATGTTCATCACTAGCAATACTCGGCTAGGCCACATCCCCAGTGAGAACTAGGCCCTTGTGTGCAGGTTTGTGCAGGTGTGCCACTAGGCCCCGTCTGAAAATAAAGGAATGGAAAGCTTATTGGCAGCTGGCAACAATTCAGCCAACAGTCCCATCGCCCTCGGGCCAACAGTCCCATCGCCCTCGGGCCAACAGTCCCATCGCCCTCGGGCCAACAGTCCCATCGCCCTCGGGCCAACAGTCCCATCGCCCTCGGGCCAACAGTCTCAGTTTACACCTAGGCGTCAGCGTTTTTGCACATGTAGCGCACATTTTGAAGCATGCCATCTATCATGCGCACTTTGCACCTTTTTACGTGCATTTGCAAAGCCGTGCATTTTATTGAGCAGATTGAAATGCACTGTGGTGAATGAGCAAACGTGCGCACGAACATGCACAGAAATGTACACAATGCTTGTGTCGCTGTAACCTGCCCGAAAAAAAGGCCCATGTAAATTTTCCAGTGTTCGGCGTTTTACAGCTTGCGACAAAACTCTCAGGTGTGAACAGGGCCCATAGAAATGTATGGGATTTCATGTGTTGAGTTATGTTGCCAATAGTCCGATCGCTCTCAGCCGACAGTCCGATCGCTCTCAGCCGACACAGCCAGCACACAGATTGATCACTTCCAGCCAATGGTTTCATGGCTCTCAGTCATGTGTTCCCTCCACGTACATTGGCCTAAGCCATCAGGTGTTTTTTAGTACATCGAACACAATAATACCTCCTCATGTATCACTTGCCCCTCCCTTTTAGATTGTGGGCCCTCCTTACCATCTTGTCTTAAATTGTATTGTGACTGTAATGTCTTCCTTATATTGTAAAGCGCTGCACAAACTATTGGCGCTATATAAATCCTGTATAATAATAATAAAATCACATGTAATGTAATGCAGAAGGCCATTGACCTACCGCCAACTGGTGGAACAATGGGCCCCTTATGGAGTACACTACACAGCCACATATACCCGTGATTACAGCAGAAGCATTGAGCAATCATGGAGAACTCCAAGAAATATAAATGGGAAGAAGAGCAAGAGATCAGTACAACATGCGGATTATAGTCATGTCTGTGCTCGCCTTGGGACACAACTCTGCTAAGACTGCACAGAATCCAGTGATCCCTGCACAGCTCAATCCTTCTGTCTGCAAGCTTCTATTTCTGACTAGATTGGTGACCACCCTCCCTCCCTCTCATAGACTGTTGCTGCTGCATTTAATCCCCCCTCACTTCCTGTTCCAGTGACAAGGACACAGCAGCATATTATAGTTGAATGGGGAAGAGCTACAGCCTACATCCACTTGTTACTGCTGTACCTATTTATTGGGAGTTTTCCTTTAAGGAGACAAGAGCTTCACAGAAGGAAGTGAGAAATCCCCCCAATGGGGACACAGACAACAATCAGAACCTGACAAGTGTATCCTCGTAGAAAGAAAAGAATGTGCGAGCCTACATAGCAATGCTGTGCAGTGTAAGCAGCATCTAATGAATGTATAGCTGGAGGCAGGAGATCATTGAGTGACACACCTGCGTGCAGCTGACCGCACTGTGTCCCCAGCACTGTCATATAGGATGCCCTCACCTGCAGAATGCCGGGGACAATGTCCGTATAGCACAGGCTGCCGGGAGCCCTCTCCGCTATCCGAGCTCTCCTCGCTCACTCCGGTACCCCAATACACAGGCCGACAGGTAATATGTCCGCCGATATGGTGCTGACGGCAGCGCTGCCACGTAACCCGGACTAGGCGGGGAGAAAGCGCTGGACCAGGCTGAGGGGCGGACCAACTAGCTCCAGGGATCTCCAGAGCCCTCAGAGGAGGGCGGGGCTAAAGACAGGAGGCGGAAATACTCCAGCCAGCAATCAACAGAGCCGATACAGGAAGAGGGTGTTCTATCAAAGTTTGTGACCCAGTTTTACAGCGGTGGAAATGTGTGACCGGTCACGTGGTCACACATTTTACCGTAATCCCGCCTAGTTTTTCAATAGCCAGGAAACCTTAGAGACGACACATGTGGGCGGGACTAAAGTTGGAAGGCGGGCAACTCGAATGCTCCAACTCGTCAAGATTGTCAACTGGTGACGTCACGTACAGTGACTTGCCAGTAGGAGGTTGAGACCAGACGTCACCAGTTGAAGATCTCGACGAGTTGGAGCTTTCGACCGGCCCTAGGCGATGCCGGGAGATGGGTTGTGGGCGGGACTGGAGAGGAGGTGATGGTTGCTGTAAATTGTGCACACAGTCGGTATACATTTTTTAAAAAAGGATTACTCCACTTTCCCAGGTGAATTTTGGAAGATGGACTTTCTACCCCTTGCTATACTTACTTACATTTGGGTGAAAGCTCCTTCCCCTCCACCAGTGCAGGTGTAATATCCGTACTGCTGTGTAGCGCAGTCCTGCACTCTGTATTTTGAATTTTGCTGCAAATGGCAAACATTCATTGGTCAGCACTGTTAACTGACCGCACTAACTTGCTGCTTAGCAAGAAGTGCTTCTCATTGATCAGTGCGGTCAGAAGCGCATCATAAGGTGAAGACACAAACAAGCACTTAACCCTTGCAGTGCAGGGGTAGCCCCACTGCAAGGGTTAATAAAAACATTTTCCTCGAGTTCTTCTTTTAAACCAAAAACTAAGCCAAATAACATAAAGAAAGCAAAAAAAAAAACACTGGATGCTGGGAAAATGTAGGTGAACAAAAATGGGAGACCTGCAAAGCACATCAGTGGACAAATAACCCATAGTAACACAAACTTAAACCAAAAGAATAAAAACACCAAAATAAAACAGGTGTAAAGTCTAACAAAAGGCCAATAAGGGCAAAAATTGATCCAAAAGTTCCCAAAGAGATCACCAAGGAGAAAAAAGGCATTATTGTTCGGGAAGGAAGCACAGGAGTGACAATGTTGTGGTCAGGCCCCTGGGGGTCACCATTTGCAAAGAATGAATCCAGAAGAATCTCTTTGTAATAAAATGCCATTTCTGTCACCGCCATGAGCAGAATACAGAATCCGGTTAATGACCCTTCCAGACATCCCAACCTGCAAAACCTTATTTCAGGGAGGTTCCCTTCTCATTTCAGGGAGGTGCCCTTTCTGTTTTTTGGGGGTTTTTTTTACAGCGTCCGTCGTCAGAATATAAAGGAAATAATGATAATATATATATACACATATACATACATACACAGACACACAGAGTAAAATAAAATCCATATAAGGCCCCATTCACACTGAGCGACATGAAAACCACGCGTTTTTATATGAGCGACATCGTGCGACTTTTTCCTATTGGGCTGGAGCAAAATCACTCGAAATCGCTCGAAAAAAGGGTCATGTAGGAGCGACAAGCTACAAGCGATATTGAGAATTGATGTTCAAGTATCTGTCAGTGTAAAGGTCACAATTTATTAGATGTTCTGAGGCTACTCTAGAGATCACATGACCTTCCTCCAGGAGGCAAGCCTCACTCTGAAACTTTACCCACTGATATCTTACCGGAAACGTTTACTCAGAGTAAACCTTTCAGTGAGAAAATGCCTCTCTCGCGGACATCAGGGAGCTGCCGTCCAAAAGAGGGAGACTCCCTGAACATCAGGGAGACTTGAGATCCCTGCCCTTCCTCTAAGCCAGGGGTGGGCAACTCCTGCCCTCCAGCTGTTGTGGAACTACAAGTTCCATGAGGCATTGCAAGATTGACAGTTACAGTTTGTAGGCAACTGCTTCCCGTCCGCCGGGCATTCAAAAACGGCCAAATAAGAGCCTTCTAGATGCGGGAGGGCGTCTTAAAATGTCCTTCCCCGCCCCCCCCTCGAGTGCAAAAACTGCCCAAAATGTAAACAGCCCGCGATGGCTGTTTACATACAAGCGTTCTGGCATCTGTAGAGATGCCCGATCGCTTGTATTTTGCATGTGAGTGTGCGCCCCAGCCCCTCACCTCCGCCACCGTCGGTCCCGAGCTCCGCCATGCTCGGTGTGGGCTGGGACCGGCACAGCAGCTCTGTGATCAGAGGGAGATCAGTACACAATCTCCCCGCCGGTGTCCGAATGCAGGAAGTGATGTATATTACATCACTTCCGCATTCAGCTGTCATTTCTCCGGCGACAGGAGTCGGGAGAAGCTGGTGAAGCAGATCTCTGCTTCATCAGCTTCTCCGGGGATCCCTAGGTGACAATAGGGGTCTAGGAGGCACCTGATGTCTCCATAAAGAGAACCTGTCATGTAAATTAGCAATCACATAGGGTGCTTCATAGTCCCCTATGTGATAGCAAAAACAATTAAGTGTACAAAAAAATGTTTTAAAAAAATGATAGAAGCATAAAAAATAAAATCACATATACAAAAACACAGACATTTTTTTAAAAGTCCCCTCTCCCCAAATACACACACACACAAATGTGTCTGGTGTGAAAACAACGATTGCGCCCATTGTGCCGCACACGTTACATATCATTGCGAACGTCAGAGTGTGAGCAATAAGTGTAGTTAATCACTGATAACACTACATTGTTGATCGAGAAAAGCTATTAAAGCGTCACCTATGGCCAATTTTGAGTGTAGTCGTTTTTTGCAATTTTGCGGGCGTGTGCAATTTTAAGGCTTGACATGTTTGGTGTCTATTTACCTGACGTAGAGTCCGTGTACCCATCGCAGCAGGTGTCAGCGGGTGGCTTCCGACAAAATATCAGTAAAGGATGGACACCGGCACTCCAAAGCAAGTTCAGTACGTGTTTATTAACGTACTATTTGCAAGTAGAACACTCTATACAACGTTTTGTGGTCTCACAGGATCCCCATCATCAGTCAAACAAGTGACATCACCGTCCCGGCTGCTGCGCTCTCAGTATATCGCGGGCAATAGTCCGCTATTTTCTGAACTTTGGGTCACGGGAGGAGGTTAGTATATGTCCTCCTCTGACCCAGAAGAGAACCATGGGGAAAAACACTTACCCCAGAGTTGTCTTCTAACAGTAATGATTTGCATTGAGAAGCACATAGAGCCAGTGAAGGCAACATATAAGCAGATTCAACTTTGGCTTTCATGATTTCTTCTTATATATTCCTTGTATTACTGTTAATTGTGCTTACTTTGCAAAACACTATGCATATCAAAATGTTACCTGTGCAAAGGAGCCACTCCTCAGTAAAACACTACTCTAAGGCCCCAGTCACACAGCAGCGGTTCTCCGCGTGTACGTCCGGTCACACGCTCTACACATAAGGCTAGGTTTACACCTGCACTACACCCGGGGCGCACGATCGTGTGCTAGTGCACACAGCGATTGCCACGCGGCCCCATTGATATCAATGGGATGATATCCACACGACAATCGCTAAAAAAAGTACCTTTTTTTGCGACACACGACGCTCTGCTTTTTTAGCTCCACTCGCACGGGCGGAATCGCGGGATCCGCCCGGCGCGACTGGGGTGCCATTAGAAAATAATGGCACCCACAACCGATCGGTCCACACCTTGGTGACTCCCGACCGGATTGCTGCGTGTTCAGGAGGCGCCTAGGGGTGAACCTAGCCTAAAAAACAATGCAGTTTAATGTGCGTTGTTCAGACTTTTGTGGCGGCCACGCAGTATGAAACCACGTGTCCCGCAAAATAATTTAAGCGTAATTTCAGAGGCGGATTGCGCACGTTCACATTTTTAAAATTTCACATCGGTCAAACAGTGATTTCCAGTGTCCCCCCAGTGAATGTTGGAAGAAATTTTGTGTATTTTGTATTCACTATAAAATCCAATATTTACAGTAGTTCATTAGGGGACGCCCCAAGTTCTTGTTCATGCACTTCCTGGTATGAGATGACAACTGTCCCCCAACTGTGTTCCTGTGTTGTCACCCTGCTACATGTACCCCTGTTGCCAATTTGTACATGACCTTCCCTAATTGACCAGTAAACGCAATCCTCCATTTTCTGTAAAGTTGTCACGTTCCTGATTGTGAAAAATACTGTTCCCTGGCACCTTCAAAAGCACTTATGCAAGGGTTCAAGAAAATAACAGTGACTAACAAATGTCTAACGTACCTAGCAATTAACCTGATTGTTCTCTAAGGCTCAGCACAATTTGCTATTGTTAGAGACTGTTTATCTATGTAGAGAAGAGAAGCAGGGAATTGAGGTAATAGTTCCGGCATCACGCACATTTTATGATGCTAGGCACGTATAAGCCACTATTTCCTCTGGCATTGCACAGATCTGATGGGTTTCTCCTCCAAACAGACCATAATATTAAAAGTCATACATTTCTGTCCTATTACGTCTATTGTAAGATTTCCACTCAAGTAGTGTTTTACAGCTGGACCCCAGCCCACAGTGGCAATGGACAGAAGGTTACATTCTGTAGCAAATTACATTGTATAGGACCAACCCTAAGACATGCTGCATGATCCTACAGTGATACAGGCAGTCCCTGAGTTACGAACATCCGCGTTACGTACGACTCGTACTTAGAAATGGAGGTCCCAGGCTGTTCCACTAGTTGTAATGCTACCGTGCTCCTGCCGACGTTCGTAGTACTGTACTTCCAGTACATTACAGGAAGTTGTTGGGCGTGCAGACGAGGAGTAGGTCTGGTACGTAGTACTGTACCTCCTCTACATTACAGGAAGTTGTTAGACATGCAGACGAGGAGTGGGTCTGGTTCGTAATACTGTACCTCCTCTACATTACAGGAAGGTGTTAGGCATGCAGGCGGGGAGTGGGTTAGGATGGACACCGGCACTCCAAAGCAAGTTCAGTACGTGTTTATTAACGTACTATTTGCAAGTAGAACACTCTATACAACGTTTTGTGGTCTCACAGGATCCCCATCATCAGTCAAACAAGTGACATCACCGTCCCGGCTGCTGCGCTCTCAGTATATCGCGGGCAATAGTCCGCTATTTTCTGAACTTTGGGTCACGGGAGGAGGTTAGTATATGTCCTCCTCTGACCCAGAAGAGAACCATGGGGAAAAACACTTACCCCAGAGTTGTCTTCTAACAGTAATGATTTGCATTGAGAAGCACATAGAGCCAGTGAAGGCAACATATAAGCAGATTCAACTTTGGCTTTCATGATTTCTTCTTATATATTCCTTGTATTACTGTTAATTGTGCTTACTTTGCAAAACACTATGCATATCAAAATGTTACCTGTGCAAAGGAGCCACTCCTCAGTAAAACACTACTCTAAGGCCCCAGTCACACAGCAGCGGTTCTCCGCGTGTACGTCCGGTCACACGCTCTACACATAAGGCTAGGTTTACACCTGCACTACACCCGGGGCGCACGATCGTGTGCTAGTGCACACAGCGATTGCCACGCGGCCCCATTGATATCAATGGGATGATATCCACACGACAATCGCTAAAAAAAGTACCTTTTTTTGCGACACACGACGCTCTGCTTTTTTAGCTCCACTCGCACGGGCGGAATCGCGGGATCCGCCCGGCGCGACTGGGGTGCCATTAGAAAATAATGGCACCCACAACCGATCGGTCCACACCTTGGTGACTCCCGACCGGATTGCTGCGTGTTCAGGAGGCGCCTAGGGGTGAACCTAGCCTAAAAAACAATGCAGTTTAATGTGCGTTGTTCAGACTTTTGTGGCGGCCACGCAGTATGAAACCACGTGTCCCGCAAAATAATTTAAGCGTAATTTCAGAGGCGGATTGCGCACGTTCACATTTTTAAAATTTCACATCGGTCAAACAGTGATTTCCAGTGTCCCCCCAGTGAATGTTGGAAGAAATTTTGTGTATTTTGTATTCACTATAAAATCCAATATTTACAGTAGTTCATTAGGGGACGCCCCAAGTTCTTGTTCATGCACTTCCTGGTATGAGATGACAACTGTCCCCCAACTGTGTTCCTGTGTTGTCACCCTGCTACATGTACCCCTGTTGCCAATTTGTACATGACCTTCCCTAATTGACCAGTAAACGCAATCCTCCATTTTCTGTAAAGTTGTCACGTTCCTGATTGTGAAAAATACTGTTCCCTGGCACCTTCAAAAGCACTTATGCAAGGGTTCAAGAAAATAACAGTGACTAACAAATGTCTAACGTACCTAGCAATTAACCTGATTGTTCTCTAAGGCTCAGCACAATTTGCTATTGTTAGAGACTGTTTATCTATGTAGAGAAGAGAAGCAGGGAATTGAGGTAATAGTTCCGGCATCACGCACATTTTATGATGCTAGGCACGTATAAGCCACTATTTCCTCTGGCATTGCACAGATCTGATGGGTTTCTCCTCCAAACAGACCATAATATTAAAAGTCATACATTTCTGTCCTATTACGTCTATTGTAAGATTTCCACTCAAGTAGTGTTTTACAGCTGGACCCCAGCCCACAGTGGCAATGGACAGAAGGTTACATTCTGTAGCAAATTACATTGTATAGGACCAACCCTAAGACATGCTGCATGATCCTACAGTGATACAGGCAGTCCCTGAGTTACGAACATCCGCGTTACGTACGACTCGTACTTAGAAATGGAGGTCCCAGGCTGTTCCACTAGTTGTAATGCTACCGTGCTCCTGCCGACGTTCGTAGTACTGTACTTCCAGTACATTACAGGAAGTTGTTGGGCGTGCAGACGAGGAGTAGGTCTGGTACGTAGTACTGTACCTCCTCTACATTACAGGAAGTTGTTAGACATGCAGACGAGGAGTGGGTCTGGTTCGTAATACTGTACCTCCTCTACATTACAGGAAGGTGTTAGGCATGCAGGCGGGGAGTGGGTCTGGTACGTAGTACTGTACCTCCTCTACATTACAGGAAGTTGTTAGACATGCAGACGAGGAGTGGGTGTGGTACGTAGTACTGTACCTCCTCTACATTACAGGAAGTTGTTAGACATGCAGACGAGGAGTGGGTCTGGTTCGTAGTACTGTACCTCCTGTACATTACAGGAAGTTGTTAGACGTGCAGACGAGGAGTGGGTCTGGTACGTAGTACTGTACCTCCTGTACATTACAGGAAGTTGTTAGACGTGCAGACGAGGAGTGGGTCTGGTTCATAGTACTGTACCTCCTGTACATTACAGGAAGTTGTCAGACGTGCAGACGAGGAGTAGGTCTGGTTCGTAGTACTGTACCTCCTGTACATTACAGGAAGTTGTTAGACGTGCAGACGAGGAGTGGGTTTGGTCCATAGTACTGTACCTCCTGTACATTACAGGAAGTTGTCAGACATGCAGACGAGGAGTGGGTTTGGTTCGTAGTACTGTACCTCCTCTAGATTACAGGAAGTTGTTAGACGTGCAGACGAGGAGTGGGTCTGGTTCGTAATACTATATCTCCTGTACATTACAGGAAGTTGTTGGACGTGCAGAAGAGGAGTGGGTCTGGTTCGTAGTACTGTACCTCCTGTACATTATTGCCAGACAGAGAAGCGTGATTCGTGACTCCAGAGAACACGTGTCCACTTCTCTATAGTCCAGTGGCAGCTTGCTTTTCACCACTGCATCTGACGCTTTGCATTGCACTTGGTGATGTAAGGATTGAATGCAGCTGCTGAATAAAACCCATTCCATGAAGCTCTCTACGCACTGTTGTTGTGCCAATCTGAAGGCCACACGAAGTTTGGAGGTCTGTAGTTATTGACTCTGCAGACAGTTGGCGACTTCTGCACACTGTGCAATTCAGCATGCGCTGACCGCGCTCTGCCATTTTACGTGGCCTACCCCTTCATGGCGGAGTTGCTGTTGTTCCCTGTTGCTTCCACTTTGTTATAATACCACTAACAGTTGACTGTGGAATATTTAGTAGCAAGAAAATTTCACGGATGGATTTATTGCCCAGGTGGCAACCTATCACGGCATCACGCTTGAATTCACTGAGCTTCTGAGAGCGATCCATTCTTTCACAAATGTTTATAGAAGCGTCTGCATGCCTAGGTGCGTGATTTTTTACATCTGTGGCCATGGAGGTGTTTGCAACACCTGAATCCAATGATTTGGAGGGGTGTCCCAATACTTTTGGCAATATAGTGTGTGTGTTTATGTATATATATATATATA
>NW_017307077.1:496763-522575 GCF_000935625.1 Nanorana parkeri | reverse complement strand
ATATATATAATTATATATATATTAAGTACTTGGAGTGATTTGCAGATATACTTAGTTACCACCAGAGGGCGATAAATACATTTATTCAAGTAACACATGCAGAAAATATTTTTAGATATTTTCTGCTTTGAAGGTGAGGTCCCAGTAAAAAAACGAAAACCTGTATGGGAAAAGATGTACAGGCTTCCACTGATGACCTCTCCCATTAAAAATGCCAGTTGCCTGGCTGTAATGGTGATCTAAAGATGTCAATAACTTTCTAAAACACTTATCCAGAGAAAATATGCAGATCAGTTCTGATTTTCCTGTCTTCACTAGATGCATGTGATTCTTAGGGCCCATTCATACCACATCCAGATTACCTCCAGACCAGACCAGACTGTTTCCGTACCCAAAATGCATCCCAATGTATTCCTATGCTATTTCTGGCTTTAGTCACACCAGCGCAGTCCGTTCCAGACCAGACAAGAAAAATACTGCATGTCTTATTTTGTCTGGTCTGGAATGCACTGGAACTGTGGGCAGGTTCACACCATTTTCCGGACCAGATCTGGTCCAGAAAATGGTGTAAACCTGCCCTGAAGATTTTTGATGCTAGACCCATTTATATCTCTCTTGTCGTCTGTGTAAGGTATTGTGTAGGGCTGTTCACTCCCAAGTCTTCTTGTAGTACTATCTGCAGGCCAGAATTATGTGATAGGCACACTGAATATACTCAGTGAATTAAATCTTGCAGATAACAATTGTGGTACCGTTTCAAAAGCCTTTGAGAAATCCAGATATACCACATCTACCGGCTTACCTCCGTCCATATCTCTACTTACCCCCTCATAAAAAGTTAGCAAGTTAGTTAGGCAGGATCTCTTTGAGGATCATGGCCCTGGGGAAATTACTTGGACACCAGAAGTATAAATGTATTAATAAAGCTGACCTGTCACAATGCAGGGCCAGTGCAGTGTTTTCCAATTTCATGCCAGACTGTATTTTTGCCACTTCCAGGAAGAAGCATATGTTTATATGAGTGGTTTATAAGACACTGATTATTTCCCTTGTGATTTTTTTTAAGGAGAAGCAGAAAACGACAAAATAACTTTTTCCGTTCCTCACACCTAGCTAAGTTATTCAACATCAGCTCAGCCTAGGTTTCTGTGGGGATCAATCTTTTGCAGTCACAATGAATATTCTGCCTGAACAACTTTCCATCTATACCTATGGAGGAACCCCAGTAGAGCAGTTAAAACAGTTAAAGCAGCATTGGTTCTGATGAAGGAGGCGTGACCTCAGAAACGCGTCAACAACTAGGAAGGACTGACAGCCGGCTGGCTAAGTCCATCGCATGAGATTCTTTCCATGCCTGTTTAAACTCTACTTTTGTGTGTACCATTTCATTCATTTTAATCCTGTTTTATTAAAAGTTTTTATGCGATGGAGGCGCTCTCTGTGTTTATTAAGAAGTGCTTCACAGGGATTTCTATGAAGATCAACAAAGAGCAAGGACCGAATAAGATGGTAAACCCTGACCCATAAATATCTGACCACTACACAGGACGATAAAGTTAATTTTTTAATTCTGTTGGGACATGTTTTCAGGAGTACATGATGGCAAAAAAATAAATATATATATATATATTTAGACAGTGCCCGAGTTACATACATCCAACTTACATACGACTCCTACTTACAAACGGAGACTATTACTGTACAGCAGGGGTAGTTGTAATGCTACCGTGCCAACGAGGCGTTTGGGTCTGGTTCGTAGTACTGTACGTTCATTACAGGAAGTTGGCTCTTGTTAGACCTGCAGACAAGGGGTGTCCGTCTCTTCTTCCGTGTCACTGTGAGGTTTTTACTGCTGTCTGTATCCTCATTAGAAAGATTTAATTTCACTTCCTGTCCTTGAGACAAACAATGGGAAGTGAGAGGAAATCTAGCCCTAGGAAGGTAAATTCACTCCTGTAAGAGTGATCATGGGAAAAAGGTGTCTCCACTGAAGCTTTATCACCAACCCTTGTTTTCACGACAACTCAACATTTTCAAAATCCAATTGTCATAGGGACAGAAATTTAGGTGAAATCTTCTGAACAGGGGCACACACACAGCAAAGCAAACTTTACAGGGGGTTAACCCTTCCCTATGCTGTCCAAAACAAAAAAAAATAAAAAATTTGGCTGGAGTTACACTTACCTGTTCTAACTTATAAATTCAACTTAAAGGAGAACTATGAGGTAAGTGATTTTCACCCACCTCATAGTTCGAGCCGACGTGTGACAATGTAACTGTCACACGTCGGCTCAGTAGATCAGGAACTGAGCGAACACATATCGTCGCTCACTCTCTTCTCAATTCTGTCTCTGCAGAGAGCCGGTACTGTCACTCACGGCTCCCTGCAGAGATTCCCCCGCTCCAATCCTCCAGCGCTGACTGGAGTAACGAATGGGAAGGAGGCGGATACAGCTGGCTCTGCCTCTAGATAGGCAGAGCCAGTTGTCAATCACGCAGCTGGGGGGATTTCGTCAGTAATGTCGGGATCCGTCCCGGCTGCGGCGGTCTCAGTACACCGCGAGCTGTAGCTTGCGATATATTGAGCTTTGGGTCACGGGAGGACGCTAGTTTATGTCCTACTGTGACCCTGGAGAGAACTATGGGGAAAAACACTTACCCCATAGTTCTTCTGTAGAAAACCATAATGTATTATGCTTTGAATGTATCGTGGAGATATATACAAATACGAATATGTTTTTGTAGGCAAACATCATATATTTTGCATTGTGTTTTAACTCTCTCCCTTTATTTTGTAAAACATTTTGCAAACTGTTGGCACTATATAAATCCTGTGTGATAATAATGAATACATATCTACATTCATTTTAACCTCCCTGGCGGTCTGATTATTTCATTTTTTTCCCTTTTTTTTGTTCTATTTGTTTTGTTTTTTTTCAGTTTTTCGTTATTTTTACTTTTGAAATTCCCGCCGGTTCCGCCCCCTTGCGAACCAGGAAGACGGATGCCGGCATCGGCCGGAGGACACATCGTGGCTCAAGGGACAAGGTAAGTAACGCCATGTTGTAATCCCGAGTGTGGCTCGGGGTTACCGCTTATGGTACTGAGAATTAACTCTGAGCCACACTCGGGATTACCGCAAAGGAGGTTAATATGAGCCTTTAGGTATTTGGTATCATAGTAATATAGTATTTATTAGGGATGCACCAATACCGATACTAGTATCTTGTCCAAATGCTCCCAATGCTTATCTCAATATCGGAACTTCCAGTATCAGGAAACCGGGTGGCGAGTCACTAGTGTGTAATGACTCGTCCCCCGGCTTCCTGATTGGCTGGGAAGCCTGCCCCCAGCTCCATCGTCACATGGTGACAAGGGAGCATGGGGCCGGCTTCCTGGCCAATCAGGAAGCCAGACAGCGTGTAATGACTCACCTCCCAGCTTCCTGGTTGGTCACCAGGTGACGAGGGAGCATGGAGCCGGCTTCCCAGCTAATCAGGAAGCTGGCCGGATGAGTCATTACACGCCGCCTGGCTTCCTTAATGGGACTGCTGGTATCGGTATTCAGTATCGGCGAGTACAGAGAAAAACAAAATTGGTACTCGATACTGAAAAAACAGTATCGGTATATTCCTAGTATTTATTATATCATTCAATTATTCATACTTTTCACACAATGTAAAATATTACACTGGATTTATATTATTCCATGCATTTTTCTGTTCTTGGCAAGTTGTTTGTGTCTTCAACAATTCATTGTGAAAAAGGCATTTGTTACATTCATCAGGTTTGATTTTGTTGAGCAGTTTATAGACATGATGAGTTTTTGGTGGAATACACAATGCAATAAAGGATTCATTGTCCCCTTCTTCTTCAGATATGTGTTTTTCCATCATTAAGTTTAACACAGATATATTTGGGAACTCCGGAATTGGTATTTGCACTTGAAGGCTGGATATTGATAGGATTATGCCCCCAAAGAATGCAATGTTTTCCATTGCTAAAATAATTATGAAACACAAATAGTTTAGAAGAGATGAAATGATCTGTCTAAACATCCCAGGCAGCTGGCAGGAGTGTGCCTTTAATTTTAATTATGTCTTTGCAGATGATCTCTTTACCATACACTAAAACCCAACAAAGGGATTACAATCCTAATTTTGCTTTCCTCGCTCTATCTAGACTGTGCACACGTTTACCATAAATCGTATTTTTAGAAGACTTAAATGCTTTTGTTCCGGCATGTTAATGCATAAGTTGACCTTTTAACAGGAAAACATTTTTTAGATGAATCTGTGCTTTAGTTTTTATTGTTGTATTTTAGATATTCTATACCATGCTGAACAAATGTATTGCTAGACACAATAGCATTTGCCACCAGGAATCTATCAACAGATGTAGAAAGATGATGAGAGATAAAATAGTTTAGTGAATTCTCTCAAGTTTCACCTTTGAAATTAGGGAAATATGGTGTACAGTTACCGTTATTTCACTGGCTCATAAGGCTGCTTTAAACATGCCTTCTTTTTATTGAAACTTAGTTTTAAAACAGTAGCCATTAAACAATTAAAAAAAAACAAGATCTGCTGCAAGTTTTAAACTGATACCTTATGAAGCCAGTTTCCCTAGACTATTCATAGAGGGTGATGTCTGACAACAGTTAAATGATAAAGTATCTTAAGCCCAAACTTTTTTTTTTTTTTAAATTTGGATAGAGTGAGGAAATGTTAAAACCTCTGTCAGGTTTCTATTCCTGTGTCTTCACTGGGATGCTTCACCCTGTCTATTTGTCCTGTTGCCAATTGTCACCCAGACATCAAGTTTGGGAATCCAAAATGTTATAATTGTGGCTGGAACAGGCGGTGATTAGAAAATGTCAAGTGAGGATAGTTGCTTTAATGAGAGCTGTCTAAGCACGGATTTCCCTCACCTTTCAGAGATTTTTCTCTCACTTTCTGTTGTGTCTCTGAGTAAATATTCTCCATGGGGCAGAAACAGCAAGAAACTGGGAAAGGTGATAATCTTTGTTATCTTTGAGACAGAAAGTGAATGTAAATCTTCTCAATGGGGCAGAAACAGCAATAATCGGGCAAATGTTTTTTAACCATTTCTACTCTATTCAAAATTACAAAAAGTTTCACGGTGGATCCTCTGTATCACTGGAGGATGACAATCAACCTAACAGGCAGAACTAAAGGCAGTATACAATTGCAAGGCAAATACAGTAATACCTCGGTTCACGAACGCTTCTGTTTGTGAATAATTCGGTTCGCGAACAGATAGTTAGGCAAAATTATGCTTCCGTTCGCAAACTCCACATCGAGTGACGAACACGACCGCGGCCATCTTCCCCGCTCTGACACATGGTCGTGGCTTCCTCTAGTTGGGATTGCAGACAGACCTGTGCACACTTGCTGTGAAGCTTTTTTTGTGTGCTTTTTTGCACATACAGTACTGCACAGTATTATTTAATCCAGCATGGCTCCAAAGAAAGTTCAGAGCAAGCATGGTGGTTAAAACGGATTAACCTTATTTACATTGAACGTTATCGGGAAATTTGATTTGGTTCGCGATTTGATTTGAATCGTGGAACAAATTAAGTTAGTGAACCGAGGTACCACTGTATTAGAAAGAATAGGGGCAGGCAGCAGGCAAGTGTGTTCTGGAAACATCCAGAGGTCAACCTACAAATACAGGGCAAATGAGGGAAGTGCAAACTGATACCAAAGCATAATCTCAGAACTATGAATTAGTGAGATAGGTAGTAAGACACACCTTTTATTAGGCACTGACTGAATGTAATGAACTCCATTTAAGTCCTCTTGATTTAGGCCAGGTGTGCAAATACTATTGAGTATTATTAAGCAGATGGCAGAGACAGCAGACTGGTCATTACAAAGAAGTTTGGTTTAAGATACACCTTAAATGCTATGAAATCATTTTGTTAGCATTTTGCCTGACACAATATAATTTAAAAATTGTACCGTGTCTCTTACCAGTGTGAAAGATAATTATTAAAATGCTGCTTACAGTACCTGTAAAAATGACCACTAACACACTCATATTGTCCTTATTTGCATGCTTGCTCTGCATTAATTACAGGTGAAACTCGAATAATTAGAATATCGTGCAAAAGTAATTGCAGTAAGTGCTGCAAAAGGGGCCCAAACCAAGTACTGAGTACATATGCATGCTTGTACTTTTCAGAGGTCCGATATTGTTCTATGTACAATCCTTGTTTTATTGATTGCATGTAATAATCTACTTTTTTGAGGTTGTGGATTTGGGGTTCTTGGGGTTTTCATGAGCTGTAAGCCATAATCATCACAATTATGACAAATCACGGCTTGAACTATCTTGCTTTGCATGTAATGAGTCTATCTCATATATTAGTTTCACCTTTTAAGTTGCATTAGTGAAATAAATGAACTTTGCACGATATTCTAATTATTCGAGTTTCACCTGTATTTATTGTAATGAAGACAGAGACAATAGCCATGCATTTACAGAATAAGAAGTCAGTAATGACATCCTCCATGCTTTTCTGTTGAAATGGTTTCATTAAAAGGAACCTGTCAGTATAGGAATATTGCAGTTGGTATTGCTGATGTTCTAAGGTGCAAGCTTCAGAGTCATCATCCTCATCCTTGGTTCACTAAGTAGGGAATCACTGAACCGTAATATGAATGTGTCCCAGCACCTGATATGCACAATACTTGTCCCGGAGCAATTAGGAAAGGAAGACGTGGATAAAAGTCTCTGAGCATTCACCTTCAGAAACAATGGCAGCTCCCATATTTCTAAGCTGACATCTTCCTTTTAAATACATTATATTCCAAATTGTAAAAGGTCACTTAGCAAACCTCTGAGATATGTGTGCTGCCTAATATCACTGAGCCTCAAAATATTGCTTGCGTTCATTTATTTTCCTCTTCCTCTTTGACGCTTCATTTGTCAGTTTGGTTTTACTTTATACACTATAATTAGATGAAAAGGAAATTCTGTTTGTTTACAATCAAGCATATTCTCAAGCAAATGAAAACATCCTTTTCATTTTCCTGCAAACTTTTCATTTTTATTTCCAGAATTTTATATCAGCACATTGAGTCTTATGTGTAAAATCATAGTGAGTAAGGCCCCTTTTACATGGGCGGTCTGATCAGGTCCACCTGTCAGGTTTTTTTAGGCGGACCTGATTGGATGCCCAATGTAAGTCTATGGGCAGCCGGATGTAAATGGACGGGCCTCTGTCTACATCCGGTTGCCTCTAGCTGCAGTCAGGTCCAGAAAAACAAATGGATCAGCGTTCTGTTTCCCTAGACCTGATCGTGCCGGATCTGGGGTAATCTGATGCAAGCGGACACAAGTCCATTTACATCCGATTACCCCCATAGACTGATATGGCTACCGGTCATTCACGGATCCCCTTCTGACTGGGCAGTGTGAAAGGGGTCTAACTCTCCAGACTCCACACATTCATCTTTTTCTTTTCTAGCTCAGAGTAGAACTTATAAAGGAGAAGCAGATTGTTTGTGATTCACTACTCATGTTTTATCCTTTCAGACATTTTTATACTAGAGGCACAGAGAGGACAGGATGCAGAGAGCGATAGTAAAGGAATGTTTATAGTAGGCATGCACCAATACCGGTTATTCGGTATCATGTACGAGTACCGATACTTTTTTTTCAGTACTCGCTGATACCGAGTTCCGGTGCCATGTGCCACGATTATCAGGAAGTTGGGTGGCGGATCATGACCAGTCGCCCGGCTTCCTGATTGCCTGGAAAGCTGGTGTTCTATCGAAAGAAGACCGGCTTTACTTGCCGAGACTGCCTAACCAATCAGGAAGCTGGGCGATGGGTCATGAGGTGTCATCCGGCTTCCTGATTGGTCCGGAACCCAGGCTGCCTTGCAACAAGTGAAGCCAGCTTCCTAGCCGATCAGGAAGCAAGTAGGTGGGTCATGACCCACCGTCCGGCTTCCTGATTGGAAAGAAAGCTGGCTCCATGCTCCCTCAGACACTGCCGGTCAGAGGGAGATGTCCCTCTGGCCGGACGTTCCAGTATTGGAGGTAAGTATCAACATATTTGGGTGAGTATGAGTATCGGTATATCTCCCTAGTTTGAAGTATATTTCCACTTTTGAATCCTAACTGGGATAACACCTTAAACAAGTACTTTCTATCTGTTACATGTCCCCATTCACATAGCATAGTTATAAAAAAAATATTTAACCCTTTAAAGTAAAGACTATGTCTGTGGCAGCATGGCCCTGTAAACTGGCTTCTGTTGCTGGGAGTCAGTTTACATTTCTGTAAAGTGTTGTCACAGCGCTAAAGGTTTGAGTAAATATGAAAATATGTGAATATATATGGATCAAAACATGAGTGACACCCTGTGTGTAAGTCTTCAAAAAAACTTACCAATAATGAATTTTTTAATATTGTTAATGTGCTCTTCCAATCTCTTTTTTAATTCCCTTTTAGTCCTCCCCACATATTGTAAGCCACATGGGCATTCCAGGAGGTATGTAACATGCCGACTATTACATGAAATAAAATTCTTTATTTTGAATTCCTTACCATTGGTTTGGGATTTAAAGGATTCAATCCTTTTCTTTAAACCTGTTGTTCGGCAACTTTTACACCTCTTGCAAGGGTAGAACCCTGTTCCCTCAAAGAAAATAGTGGGTGGTTTAGGTGGACTAATGACATTTCTTGATAATTTATTCCTAAGTGTTGGTGCTTTTCTATAAATGACCTTCGGTTTAATGGGTAGAAGAGGGCCTAAGATTTTATCACGTTTTAAGATCTCCCAATGTTTGCCAATGATGCATTCCAATTTTTTGTGTTGGCCTGAAAAATCCGTGATAAAAGAGATCGGGAAAGATTCATTTCCCTTATGTTTTGATTTCAATAACGTCATTCTGTCCATGTCTGCCACCTTTTCTCTTCGGTTATGTATTTGCTCTCCATTTTAACCCTTTTCCACAAATTTATCAATAAGAATTTGTGATTGTAGATAAAAGTCATCTATTTTGGTGCAATTTCGCCTCATCCTCATAAGTTGTCCCTTAGGAATCCCTCTTATCCACTGGGAATGATGGCAGCTATGGGTGGGAATGTAACCATTCTTATCAGTAGGTTTAAAATATGTTTTTGTCAGCCACTTAGTGTCTTCTTTATATATCTCAAGATCTAAAAATTGTATAGAGGTGGGGTTAATATTATATGTAAATTTTAAATTAAAATCATTAATGTTAAGAGAATTTAAAAATGTTTCCAGAGCCAATTTAGTACCTCCCCAAATGAGAACTATGTCATCAATGAAGCGCTTCCAAATAATGAGGGATCCAATACTCTTAGAAAAAATATGATCCTCCTCCCACTTTGCCATATATAAGTTGGCCATGCTTGGTGCAAACTTAGCCCCCATTTTTTTTTACATCCTTTTCATCTTTGTATTTGCAATACAATTTTGATTGTTACATTTGCTTCACTGCTTTCACTGCTAATTTGCACTTTTTCACATATTTATGAAATAATTTTATTGAATGGTTATTTAATTTTTTATAGTTCACTTCGATATACTTAGTTTTAATATTTTTATAGTGTGATATCCTGTTACATTTATTCACGTATCCTATTGAGGAATGTAGCTTTCCTTTTGATTGTTTGCACATCAGCACTTTTTCAGTCCTTTATGGTACTTTATATTCATTATTGGTAAGTTTTTTTGAAGACTTACACACAGGGTGTCACTCATGTTTTGATCCATATATATTCACATATTTTCATATTTATCTCAAACCTTTAGCGCTGTGACAACACTTTACACTTTCACTTTACACCTCTCATAGCAGCTTTAGGATCATTATTTGACTTTTAGTTTACTTTCCAAAAGCGCAGATTTTTTGTTGCAATCAGTTTACATTTCTGTTGCCAATTCCTAGCTTTCTGCTGGAAGTTATTCTTAAAGCTGGAAGTAAACTTTAAGTGGAATCAAAGTTTTATTTTGAGAAAGTAAGTTTCTGTACAGTAAGCTATGCATGCACAGCTCAGTGTGCATGCACAGCAGGATTCTTGCCATGATGAAGTAACTCCCCTGTGCATGTGTGAGATTTTCCTCACCGCGGCCTGGCCAATCAAGCAGCCAAAGATTGAGAGGATGACCAGGACAAAAATGAAAGCATCGGACAGGGAGGGGGGCCTGGACATCGCAGAGCTGGAGGGGATCGTTTTGGCAGACAAAACTGCCATAAAAGCTACTGGGGCATGTTTTTTCTACTTTACTTCTGATTTAAATCAGTTTAAATTTGTGCTGACTAGCTAAAGAGTGTGCTAGGAATTGTTTGTACTGTTCTAGGGACTTCCCTGCCCATGTGCACCTTGCCTGCTGCTAGTCCTAATTTGATCAGTGCAGTTGCCATATTTGCTTTGTTAGAAGTACTCAGCACAAGTCTTTAGATATTTATTTACTTTGCATAGTATACTTAATTGTTCTTAGGCTGCATTTGACCTGCTTTTTTGCATTTCTCGCAAAAGCAGGAGGTAGCAAAATATTAAAGGTGTCAATGAGTATGTCTAAAATTGTTTGTTATATGTGCTACTTACAGATATATTTACCACATTTCCTGAAGAATCAGTCGATAAGGATTGTGAAACGGGTTTAATTATATTGAGGGTGAGCCAATTCTTGTAATCAACATGAAGATTTTGTATAGAGCACACCAACTAGACTTTACAGTTGATGATAATGTGTAGGGTACCCTCAGCAGTATTTTAGATTTGTTTGTTTTATATTGTATAGTCACCACCCGGTTGGCCTCCTACAACATAGATAAACTGGAAAGTGAGCTGAATTGGAGAATTTTTCCAAATCAGATATGTTGTCCTAGATTGTTCACTTCTCCCGCCTTCTCCAAACTCTCCACCCTTTAGTGAATAATCCTGTTAGTCTTTCAGGGATGTGTAGTGGAAATATGGCAAGTTGGACCTAGATAATTATCCTCTGCTTTTTTAGGTTGAAGCTAACTGCATACCTAAGCTAGTGGTTAGAGGTGTAGGTGTGATCTAACCTTTGAAAGAGCTATTTTATGACAGCATTTTCCCATGAACAATTATGGCTGGATCACCTCAGCATACATGTTAAAGGAGAACTATGGGGTTAGGGCTTTTCCCCATAGTTCTCCTAAGTATAACAGGAGGACACAAACTAGCGTACTCCCGTTACCCTAAGCTCAGTATAACGCTAGCTACAACTCGCGGTATACTGAGACGCCGCAGCTGAAGCGGATCCCGACAATTATGTCTGGATCCGCCCAGCTGCGTGAGTGACAGCTGGCTCTGCCTATCTAGAGGCAGAGCCAGCTGTACCCGCCCCTCCCCCATCCGTTCCGCCAGTCAGCGCTGGAGGATCGGAGCGGGGAGGGGGGAATCCAGTCCCTCCCCTGTCACGGCAGAGAGCCGTGACAGGATCGAGAGGTGAGCGAGCAGCGGTATGTGTTCGCTCACTTCCCGATCTACTGAGCCACACTTAGGGGGTGATTTACTAACTTAAACACACGCACGCACTAGGTGCGTGTGATTTTTACACATCAAAACATATTTATTTACCAAAAAGTCTCTAAAAGCATATTTCCACTAATGCCATATATGGAAAAATCATGCACATGATGCATATATAATGCTGCTTCACAGTTTAGACAAAAATGGTTAGCTCATGCATTTACATTCCTGCATTCATCAACGCAAGCAACACAATGTAATTTACACAACATCACCTTGCAATTCATGCAGGGCTTTGCACAATACACCTGCTGGGTGTGTACACACTACAAAGGTGTCTAGATTCCACCAATAGATCATGCTGGGAGGGAACACACTACAGAGGTGTATACATGTTCGTGGCGTGTTTATGAGGTTAGTAAATCAACCCCTTATTGTCACAGGTCGGCTAGAACTATGAGGTGAGTGAAAAGCACTCACCTCATAGTTCTCCTTTAATGTTTATGATGGAGGAAGTGGGAACACTGTGGGATATTTTATTATTACAGGTATTTACTGTATATAGAACGGACAAAGTATGCAGCCATTACATATTGTATATTCACATCCGTCCCTGCCCTCATGGAGCTTCTATTTGAAGGATCCTATCTTACATGCATACATACATGGGTCAGTTTAGACAGGAGCCAAAACCTACAAGCACATCATTGGAGTGTGGGAGGAAACCCATGCAAGAACAGGGTGAGCATGCGAACTACATGAAGGTAGTGTCCTGGTTGGAATTTGAACCAAGGACCCTGGTGCTGAAAGGCAGTTTGATTCTTCTGCTGAAAACAGTGTTCCAGAAGGTGTATGAAGATGAAGATATAGAACAGCAGGGGGCAATTATCCATCTAGAAAGTATAAACACAATATCAAATACACTGAATGTAAGTATAAAACAGAGAAATACCTGCGCTTCTGGACCCACACAAAAAACCGGAACAGCCAGAAGCTGCTATAACTTAGGCAGTGAGCCTCAAAGGAATAGTGAATTAATAGTGTAGCACTAAAGGCTTTGAAGTGTATAAGACCAAATAAATGTGTAAGGTGAAATATATCTCTTATAAATATGTGTCAGTAAATAAATATACTCCAGCACATAAAAATAATTTAACAATTTAGTGAGTGAAAAAAGCTGAAAAAAGCTGAAAAAGGTCTTCAAACCACGAGTACTGCTTATATCAGTGAAAAATACAAACAAGAAATCATCTCCACAAAGAAAAATAAAGATTTGCAATATTGTGTCCAAATTACTTAAGTGAAACAAATCTGTGATTATTGTGTCCAAATAGTCGTGATTATTCAAAAGAAATATGTTTTTAAACTTTGACAAATGTTGTGACTAATAGTTATTGAAAATAAATCTGATGACGATCCAATAAATCTAAAAAGATGTGAGGGATCACACAAGACTGAAAGTATTTACTTATTGACGTCTTAATAATCAGCCGCTCAGTGCTGTTTTAAATATTGAAATAAATGATTTTAATTTACTACACTATGGAGTTTCCTTTTTACCTCTTTTAACACGGAAAATTGGGAGTTGGCTATAGGCTTCCCACACACCTTGATAAAAAGAAGCCAGAGGACTGGATGGTGAACAGCTGCCGTTATCCCAGCATCACATTCAACCCATATATCCCTCAAAACTGAAGTAGGAGACGGACATAGGTTTTCCACACACCTCGGGAAAGACGAATCAGACGATGGTGAACAGTTACCGGTATCCCGGCATTATACGCGATCTGTATACCTCCTAAATCTGGTGAGTGTATACCCTTGAGGGGATCCCTTACACTTGTTTCCTGCTTGTCTAAATACACGATTAGAGGAACATCGATTGGACACATTTAAGAAAGACAGAAAAGGACATCTTTTTAGATTTATTGGATCGTCATCAGATTTATTTTCAATAACTATTAGTCACAACATTTGTCAAAGTTTAAAAACATATTTCTTTTGAATAATCACGACTATTTGGACACAATAATCACAGATTTGTTTCACTTAAGTAATTTGGACACAATATTGGAAATCTTTATTTTTCTTTGTGGAGATGATTTCTTGTTTGTATTTTTCACTGATATAAGCAGTACTCGTGGTTTGAAGCCGTTTTCAGCTTTTTTCAGCTTTTTTTCACTCACTAAATTGTTAAATTATTTTTATGTGCTGGAGTATATTTATTTACTGACACATACCGTATTTATAAGAGATATATTTCACCTTACACATTTATTTGGTCTTATACACTTCAAAGCCTTTAGCGCTACACTATTAATTCACTACACTGAATGTAAGATCTCTGTCTGTGAATGGTATAAGTAATGCTTTTAGCAACAAGCATTTATTTGTACCTTAAAAACCCCCCACCATATCCTATTAGAGAATGGGACTGTGTGCAGCTATATGTAATCAGTCATAGGAGGAATGCTACAAGAACAATTCTACATCTTTAGTTTAACAATATATATTTTATTGTGGTAAAGAAATACAAAAATATCTTAATAAAGAGTTGAAAAAGATTTTTTGATGAACAAGAGCATCAAAACAATAGTATCACACTTCCTCAAACCGGCTGAAGCACAAATAGTGTCCTCCATCTTGTAACACATTAATTGTTGTATATACACGCAATAAGCTACACAAAGCTAACACAGAACAATACCCTCGTACAATAATATCATTCCACATGAACTATACAACAATATCACAGGTATGGCTTTACCGTATTATTATGTTGAAAGCAGTAGGCTGTATAAACATATATCCATAGTTATTAAGGCTTGATGTGTAGCACAGGCATTCGGTACACTCTTATTGCTGTGTTACAACACAGTGCCATAGTGTGTATCACTGGACTAACAAGGGCTCTATAAGCCATAATGCACTGTGTAACGGGCTGGAAAATGAAAATAAAATAACAGCAAAGAAATACGTTTGTCTGCTACATTATCATGAAATTCCCAAAAGGAATATTATTACTTTTTAAATTACAGATTTCACATATAAAATACAACTTTATTTTACATCAAAAGCATGAAGAATTCATTCAGAGGAACAGAAAACACAAGAGGAATTAAAATGTTAAAACACTGCTGAACAGAGTTATGGCATGAAGTCATTTTGTTGGCCGATTAGAATGAATGTAGTAGATTCTCTTGAATTAGTGTTTGATAGCTCTGCTACCATTATACTACTGGTAGCGCTCAGTGCTAATGGCTGCTTCAATGGTCTGCAAGCAGTTGATATACTTTAAAAAGGTGAGTTTAGTGAATGAACTGACTACGACTCATTCATATCTCTGCAATGTAATTTTTATATTGTACTTGCGAGGTAAATCCTTCATAAGTGTGGGAACCTGCTACCCCTGAAGGTCAGGGTCCTACTCAGAAGCTGTTCTGAAATGAAGTAGGAGTACAGTTTAACTTAATGGAAAGTTAACTGATTGTACAAAACTGTACTTATGTGGCTTAAAGGAAAGTGTGAATTTGACACTATATAGAAGTGATCCAGACATGGCATAGGTATTTTTCCTTAATTGTAGGAACAGTAACATGTATGACAGCATAAAAAAAAGGCTTCCATCATTCTGTATACATAATAGCAGGCCATGAGCCGGGTGGAAAATTGTAGACTGAACAGTAAATACACCCTATCAGATGGAGTCACTGTTTGTGTAATCAGTTAGTTTCTAGCTTAAAGTGACACTAAAAACAGAAGTTAAATCTTTAAAATAAATTCAAGTACCTTAACTAGTAACAAAAATGTATCTTATTTGTGTATCACTCGGCTGTAGGGCTTCAAATCATCTCTGAATTGGTGCTGACACTGTCCTTCCTTCTGGAAGTGGACTACTTTTGTTCCCCATGATCCAATAAAGTAGCCAACACTCCAAGCTCACTCCCATGATGGACTACAATCCCAATACCAATTAGTAGACTAAATGTGAGATTGTAGTCCATCATGGGAGTGAGCTTGGAGCGGTGGCAACTTTACAACACACACAGGGACCATGGTGAACAAAAATAGCCACCCTCCAGAAGGAAGGACTGTGTCAGCACCAATTCAGAGATGCTTTAAGGATCTACAGCCGACTGATACACAAATAAGGTGCAATATTGTTAATAGTTAAGGTATTTAAATGCATTTGTAAGATTTAACTCTTGAGTTTAGTGTCACTTTAAGACATTTGCTGTCTTTTTCCATGAAAATGTTCCATTACCATCCCTACCATTTTATAAACATGACAACCTGAACACTCTAGTCTTTACCCTATTCTGCCAAAATAATCCTGTGATAATTGTATGAAATGCCTTCATTTTTGTTTGCTAGTGACATTATTACATGTTTGCTCTACTCTACAACAAAACCCTGCACAGACACTAGCAAAGTATAAAACCCACTTTGTACCATACCAGATAGCTAGCCGAAGGATCGGCCGAAGCTACGGCCAGATCCTTCGGCAGCTTTGTGAATAGACCCCTAAATGTCTGCATTCACTGCCTGATTTTTATCAGACTGACTCCAATATCATTTGTTGGAATGGTTTACTGTGGAACAACTTCACACAATCTCACACTCAATTGTCTATTTACAAACAGCAACAACTAAAACAACAAACACATAATACTAAAATGAAGGTACGGTACCTTGTTCTAAAAACACAGTTAAAAGTATAATAACAATTTAAGAGCTATGCAAAAGACCTGCTTAAGCATAAAGCATAACGTCTCCAACTAGAAAAGAAAAGAAAAAACAAAAAGGAAAAAAGGTGCCTTTAACAAATATGCACAATAATTGTTCTGATTATCAGCGTTATAATAAATGTACACGGCACTGTTCATTTCCTATATTACAGCTTGAATGCTTACCTGTCTAGTGAACTAATATTAATAACACTGCTATCTTATAGCATTCAGCAATATCCTGACACAGACACTCCAGAAATAATGAGAAAATAAGCAGAAACACTTGCTGATATGCACCTTGCATCATAATATAAGAGATCATTCAAACCTATTTATTTTTGGCATTCTGAATGTAGGTAGCGATTCTCCCCCCCCCCCCCCTCCCCCCCCCACTACAAATAAACAGTTACATTTATTACCAACGTAATGTGGAGCTATATTTGTTTAATTAAAAATAGTCTTGCAGTTCCATAATCCGACAGAATAATCTGAACTTCTCATAGTGTGCACTTACAGATTAATTCTAGTCTTCCAGAATTAGCTTTAGCATCAAACAATTGGATTTGCCAACTACATTAAAGTGTATGTAAAGCTTTCTTAGTTTTGGATAAAATGGGGAAGCGTTAGAGTCAGACCCTCTGTGTCTCTGTTCAGGAGAAACACCATATCTTCCAATTCTCTGAGATGGGAAAGGGGAAACCTTCCAGCACAACGTATTTAGACATTGGATACACCACTGTCACGCCCCCAGTTACGTGATCCATTAAGAATTTATATGCCAAAAATGATTGGTTAAATCCAGAATTGTTGTTTTTCCATCATTACTTTTCCTTTATATTGGCTTTCAAAATAGCAAACAAGATCATTAAGAACCAAGATAAAGCTTCAGTGCAGAATAACACTTTTGGTAGTTAAATAGATCCTTTTCATAGATATCTGTACATCAGACCAAAAAGAGGGATAACAAAGAAGGAAAGAGGGATGGAGGTTTCCCTCTAAATGAGGGACAGTCCTACCAAATGGGGCACAGTTGTGAGGTATGGTAACACCCTCTCTATTTGTAGTGAACAAGAGGTTAGAGTAAATATTCCAATGGAGACACCTTTTCCGATGACTGGTGTCTAAGAATGGAATTCGCCTCACTTTAGGAGTTTTCTTCTGACTTCCTGTTGCGTCTGCGGGACAGGAAGTTAAAGAGAATCTCCAAAATAGTACATAGACGGTAGAAAATAAACCGAGGGGGGTTTCAACCCTTGCCACTCTATCCAAACCTAAGAAAAAACATTTTGGCATGCATGCATTTTAATATGTACAGCATTTTTTGTTTTGAGCTTTCTACTAGAAGGTAGCTTAATAGTTTACCACAGAACTAATGACCACACAATACAGTAATCTTTGTGCCCCAACTCACTGACAGGCAGAACTCTGGATCAGGCCACAGAAAGCCTCAATATGTAGAACACGTGCACAATATCATGGCACCCACAGGACATTGTCTTAACATAATACCAGCCTGCCTCCATAACCAGTCACCTGACCATGTGCATGAAACAGAAGCATACCAAAATAAAAATGATTATACTGAAAAGTATTTTAATTGAAGCGTTGCAAGAGAGGACCAAAACCTATGTACATCCAACACTTGTTAAATTCTGAAGAGTGGATATGAGCTACTGGGAGGATGCATGTGAATAAATAAAATATACGGTAGATTGTTTCATTTAGTGGTATAATCACCTTCGAATCAATTTCTAGGCATTGTGACCGTTATATCGTTTATTTAAAAAAAAACATCACTTTCTACTGGGATATACCCTGGACACCCTGAAACACAGAAGCAGGGTGTCTATTTAAACTATCACGGTGGCATGCCTACATAACTAAAATGATGGGTTATTCTTTATCATCTATATGGTCAGTTTTATTATAAAACTTGAGGTTAGTCCTTCACTATACCCAAAAACCCAAAATAATGCATCAATGCGCTTACAGAAGGAAAATAAGATCTCATAACGATTACAATGGCTACCTTATTTATCATTGAAGAAATCATTTCAGGTGTGCATTTATACACACATCCACATTCACACAAGTAGTGGTTTACATTAGGATTTTCCAGTTTATAGCAAACACTTTTACCACGCTATCTTATAAAAGCTCACTGACTTGTTTACCCCGCTGTAAGTGGGTCAGTGCAAATCTCTGAAAATTAAGTATAGGCCGAGCAGTGACAGAACCAGGAATGACGCATCTGTAGCTTCCATCTGTAAAAATCTGTTATTGGTATTTACTGTACATGTTTTCACTAACTAGAAATATCCGGACAAACGTCATTGAGCAAAAAAAAAATGAGATAAGAGTTCAATCCACAGCCCCTGTATCTCAACAGAGGAACAATTTCATCCATATTGTCCGCTTATTTTTAAGTCTTTGTCCAGTGCTTGGCCATGTTTCCAAATGTGCTGGCAGTCACGTCATACAGATGACAGTAGTCAGAGTGGGCATCAGATCGGCAGTTCAAATAGAATTGTGCCTGTACACTGCTGTTTGACTGACTGCTGCTGTCATTCACTGCTAGTGTCTTGCTTAGTAGACAATGTGCTGTCCCGGACAGGGAGGAGGTCATAGTGGCATGGAATGTGGCTGTTCTTTGGAAGGTCATAGAGATCTTGGCTGGCTTTAGAATTGTGGTTGAAGCCTCCCTGGGCTGCATTCCCTGTGGGTTCTGTTATAAGACAAAAAAGGCAATGGTTATCGAAGATTCAGAAGATTTTTGTGTAACTGGATGAATTATAAATGGCTGCAACTTGAAGAAAAATGGACAACACTTTTAAAGGTTTTTGCCTTTTTTTCTCCAACTGCAAGTTTAAGATTCAAGGATCTTTTTTTCTTCTTTTTTTTTTTAAATTTTTTTTTTTATCCTGGCTAACTGTGTAATTTTGTGGTAGCTGTCCATCGTTTAGTGTTCAGCAGATCTAGTGCTACCTAGATAATACTTATATTTAAAGAACTAGTGCACCCACAACAACTATCCTGCATGAATGCAGTCAGCAATACATGCTTGCTGTGTCATCTAAAGTCTATGCAGCATCTGACATACACAGAGTGGACTCATAGCCAGGCTGACAAGTGTAGCCTCCCAAGATTGGAGTGAAAGTTGTGAACGCACATAGTGACAACATAACGCATAGTTTATTTTATAGTAACAAAAAGCAGTTTAAAACATGTTTTTTTTATTTATTTATTAGTGCTTAATATGTTAAAAAGAAACTGTCAACTTGCACATGCTCGACACATTGACAGTGTCACTGTAAATGGCCCCTTTGACCCTCTCATAGTCACCTTATCTGGTGTTGGTGACCTAGGGGAGAGGAAGATGTTATTCCCCTAGTCATATGACAGTCACAGGGGAGGAGGTTACATGCTCCTCCATACCTAGAGTGAAGGAGTGCTGGTTAGGTAAATATAAGTGGGTTGGGGGTACCTTTGCAGATATACTGTCACTTTGCCCAGTTCCTTGAACTAGCTGTGAGGTATACAGCTTACATTATATTCAATATTCAACCGCCAATTGACTTGTAAGCCCAAGTACAAATGTGTATTGTATGTAATATTCTGTATGTTGTTTTCTTGCAGTAACACACATGGTGCAGGCATTAAACAAATTCATATTGTTAATATAGGCAGACATGATTTCATGTTAAAAATTTAAAGAGAGTGCAATTTCCTCCCCAAACAGGCTTTCCACTGTTGTTGAGGCCACGGCATGCATGCATAGGTAAAACAATTCAGGTTAGGCACAGGTCAGCAGAAGTATTTCAGAACAACGGCTGTGCTGTGCAGGGCTTGTGGCACAACGGTGACCGTGGTAGTTACAGGTAAGTTTGATCTACAAGAAAGGTAACGGGGAAGGATGATGGAGCAGGAAAGGAGATCCAAACTAAGGAGGTGTATTTATACACAATTTGCAGAGCCATTCTCCTGCAAAACTCTGTGAACGTTTGTTCTGTGTGAATAAAGGCAAAAACAAAAATTCTTAGTATATTTTCTTAGTCGAATGTAATATTAGGAAAATACCGCATTATGGCCACAGGATTGTGCTGAAGAACATAAATACTTGTTTCCTATGCTCCTCAGCTCCATCTAGTGGCCACAATGCGGTTACTGTAGCTTTCTTACTCTGCTCACGTGCCAGTTCATATAAGTGCATCAGCCTGTCTAAATCAGACATTTTTCCTTTTATCAACATTCCGATTAAGGATCAGTTTGTAAAACCACATTCTCAAACTAAAACAAGAACATACACTGACATAAGTCTGGAGAAACAGCATTCTTGAAACATAGACACACTCAAGAGTCACATCTGAATATGTCTTACCATTTTTGGGAGCCCCTTTGAATTAATATGCTGTAACAAAAAGTAATAATAATAATATAACTACCTAATATAATATCTGGCCCTCACAAAACTTTAATCAAAATAAGATCCTTTCATTAAAGTGCATCAAACCTTTTCGTTTTTGGATATTGGATGTCATCTGAGTCCCATTGGGGAGATTTTCCCTTAAAGCTGAAGTTTAGTTTTTGGGGTTTTGTTAGGATCCAGCACCAATCACATTATTTACCTGTGATGGTGTGTATCCCACCTCCAATAGGCTGCTGCTTCATGACAAAATCCTCCCTAATGCCACCAGATACAACTTCTGGGGCTCTGGGAGTTAACAGCAGCAACTACCAGTGTGATAGAGTTGTGCCCTCCCCCCCCTTCTTCATTCATAAAGCTTGTACTATTACTGTTCCATAGTGCAACATGCTCTGTGAATGGAGGACTGGTTGAATGACAGGCCACACCTGCCCTACCCATTCACATTGTGCATTGTATTGCCCCTTACAATGTCTTTCAACTGATTGAGAAAGTCCTCACTGCACAAAATCTGCACGGACATATACAAGGCCTGCAGGGTTTTCTACTCTCTTATATCATTGTTGTAGAAGGGTTTTGGGCCATAAACACATACTGTATATTCCAAATAGGACAGGTGGACATATCTCTCATATGTTATTTGCAGATCAACTCTTAGTCTGGCCAAAGACATTAGGAAATACTAGGGCATGCAGTACATCCACAATCTATCTCACAGTGGGGGCAATTCATAAAAGCATTTGCAATGCATTTCTGGAGGTATGCTCCCTATTAAATGTCCTCTGTCTAGTTCACGAAAGCCATGCAACAGTTTGATAAAAGGCCTGTGCACACAATTCAGTGCATTCAGGATACAGTTCCGTGCATGCACTATTTTTTGTGATCGCACCGCACTGGAACACAGGGCATTGCAGTACCACTTTTCCGGTGCACTACGGATGGAAGGTGTGTCTGCAGTGCCTTTGAAATGAATGGCACCACCATATCCCCTCCCACCCCAGAATGCGGGGAGGGTTTGTGTATGCGATCCAGTGCCTTCAGGGCATGGAACCGTGCCCTGAACGCACTGGATGGTGTGAACGGTCGCTTAGGGTTCTGACTTGAGTCACAGAATCAGGTAGTTCTTATTTGTGCCGCTTTCACAGTGTGTTGTTATGGCTGCAATAATTCAAAAAGAATTACCATCAGTTTATAGTCAAGTTGTAATGAAACTGTAGATAATTAAGACCAACTCATAGTTGGTGTACAGAGACAGGCCGGAGTGCTCACAGTGAGGCCACTGTGCAGTAAAGAGCAGGGCATGACTGTGCTGGGAGGCTGTGATGAATGTTACAGCTTCCCCCTCAGGGTTTGTTGTTAGTTAGGACACAGATTGGCCATTTTTGGGTAGTGATGCCATCCAGCATCCCTGTCCCTTTGTTAACAGCTGGCAACTGAATGCGGCTGGAGATGCGTCATTGGTTGCTAAGATGCTGTTGGGAGCTTGACAGTGGGTGGAGCCTGATGGTGAAGCTGAGAGGCTAGTTTCCCACCAGGCCAGTCTTCCTTTTGACTGACAGCAGGCAGCAGTGGGTCGATTTTTAGAGTTGCTGGTGGGTTGTCTAGCAGTTACGGAATAAAGAAAGGTGGATCCTCATCAGGTTTTGCCTACTGTCAAGCTAAGTGTAGGTGGACCTGATGGGAAACTAGTGTCTCAACACCATGCTCCACCCACCTAACGCAGTGGCCTAGGCAGGTTGCTCAGCAACACTTAGCCTGTGATTTTATCAGGCTCAGTATTACCTAGCTGCACTGAGAACAGAGTGTCCAGTATGGACATTCCAGCCTCAGTACCGACCTCCACTGTGCCTCTACGTGAATCTGTCCCATGCACTACATACACTCTAGTGTCTTTTGGGCCAGCCTCTCCCCCTTAAACAAAATGCTTTAGTCGAACAAGTGTTCCAATTTAGGGTAACAGAGAAGAATGGGGGGATCCTTGTGGAAAAGTTCCTTGCACCAGGTTATCCAGGTGGGCACGATAGCAATCGGGCAAATTTCCCGAACCTACATTGTTTTTCTTTCCCCCTAAGAAAGTTGCTTGGGCCAATCACAGGCTGATTCATAGACATCAATAAGACACCAACTTTTATATTGCCAGTACAGTGCAGGAGAAAAACTTCTGACATTCTTATTGGCTGGTACTTTTTTCCTTTGGCTAGATTTCAAAATGCTCTGCTATGTATTAAAGGAAAAGAACAAGATAAAAAAACGAAGAAACACTTACCAACTTCATACACATTTTTATTGGCCAAGCTGCTGTTACTTATTTCTGCATAAGCAGAGTCCCTCCGGGCTGGTGACTTCATCTCCACGTATCCGCACTCTGTGTGTTTAGGCAGAAGAGCTGGTGGATCCTTGATGGTGGCATATGGGTTTTCAGTGCTGCTCAGTGAACAGCTGCTTATGCTATATGCAGAGCTTTTCAGTAGACCTGAGCAAAAGAAAACATGAGTCATCGGGATCTGGTCTAATTTTCCAGTAAGTGTAATACATAATGTGTTAGCCAGCAAAATGATCATAAACTAATGGACGTGGGCTGCTCTGGAAACATCCTATATTTTGGATTTCCTGTGCCTCAACCTTTATTTGCCGTTTGTATGCAATTCTTCATGTTAAATAAGTATTGCAGTGTGGCAGAGCTGTATGAGTCTCACCGGACTGGCCAAACTCATTTTAAATCCTCTGGCAGGTAAAATAGTAAATGTGTATGTATTTCGGCTTTTTGCCTGAATTTTCATGTTAATTAGAAACACTCCCCTATTGTTATAAAATGCCACATTGGTCTTTTTTATAACCACATTTGTGCGGAACACATCAAATATATATTTTATACCAATAAACACTCGCTGCATTCCAGAGATCCTTTGGTAATGGACCATCTTCATTTTGTAACCTAGCATGTTTAGTCTTCGGGCTTGTTCCCACCATGTCCGGACCAGAATGCACTATTTTTTCTGGTCTGGAACACACCAAAATGCATGCAAATGCACTGGAACAGACACGAAAGCCCATTTTAAGCTTGGAACACACCAAAATGTGTAAAAATCACACTGCACTGCATTTGCAGAATAGCACCCAGATCTGATCCATGGTGTGAACAAACCCTTAAAGTTGATGGAGAAATACTTTTTTGTTCTTTATAATGTTAGTCATAGAGACCAAGTAGAAACATTTTAAGCGTAGATCAGAAAAATTTATTAGGTTGTTATGGGCAACATTACTTTCCATTTTAATGAATTTTAGAACATATTCCCCTTACCATGCTCATTCAGATATCCTCCTTGTTTCCAGTCTGCTGGCAGAGTACCCGTGTAATCTATTGTGTGTGACCTCTTTCCGGGATCCAGGCTCTTCAGGTTTACAAAAAGTTGGCTGCTTTTAGACTAAATGAATAAACAAATATAGAAACAATATATTCAGTATCAGCTGTAGATGTACAAAGGTGCAACACATAATAGAATATAAGTAGGTGCTCACAGTTCTGGTGTGCTGGTGTAAGGCAAAACACCATATTAAAGTGTTTGAAAACATTATCAATGAACTTCTCTTATCTGCTCCCTTTGGGTATGTTATAAAATGCCACTGAAAGATTTTTTTGAACAAATCCGTTTAAAAAGTACAAACTATACCCATTGGTCCACACAAGTTGAGTAAGTTGGTAAGTTCTTGTATACCAGTGTTACCACCTGTGTTACCAGCCCTGCCCAGATCAACTCTGTAAACTACAGAACAGAAAGACCTATGTTATGGAGAGGGGGAGATGTTCTGTAATCTTAACACACTTTCAGTCCAACGCTGACAATGCAGCTCCACATATACAGATAGTGAGTGAGCATTGTCACTCTAGGACAGTAAGTGTGTTAATGGTGGGATCACCTGGTAAAAAAGGAAAAATCCCTGAACAAAACGAATGCAGCGACCACATCTATGGACTACTAAGCTACAATATAAGATTCATTTTTCTTGTGTTTAGATATCCTTTAAAAAAATATACTGTAAAACCAATGAGATGTCACATATATATCATGTTACTTATTATGCCTGTTAATAATAACAATTCCAGTACCCGCATATGTCACGCCACATAGGAAATGTAGCTAACACAAAAAGTGACATGAATCCAAGCAATCTATGATTCCATGGTGAACATCAACAAAAAGATTGGAAACAATCAATATGACATGAGGAATGACTACATTATGCAAAGAAGTGGGCAAAAAGAAAAGAAAAATAAAGGCAACTTGCTCTAGTTGCTGAGAAAAAAATAGAAAACCTCCCCTCCAAGTGAACTATATACACTCCATGTATGTTATTATGTGTTTTTTAAATAGACTCATATCTTTGTGTGTTCTGAATAAATTGCTGTCTGCCTTACTCATACTGATCCCTAATAGGGGTCTGCCTTCACTATAAGCACCTGAGAAATGTCAATGTTGTAATAAGAAAAGTTTCACTGTCCACATCTCTTTAGGCTTAGACAGGGTCTCACCAAAATAAACTGCAGTTGCAGAGGATGTCAGGTACTTTCACTTTAAACATATAGTGCACAGAATGCCCCCATATTGCAAGGAAGAATTTCTGACAGCTTATGAAAATCGCAGCTGCAAAAAATAAATGCTACCCGAAAAGATAATAAGAGTTATGGGGGTTCAGTGCTGCTTCATCATAAGCATTAACCATAAGCATTTATGTATGATGAGAGCATGGATGCTGTGTAACACACAGAGGAAAATTATCACATACATCCAACATTCCATCAGTAAAGGAGTTTTTCAAATGAAATGTTACTTAAGCCTTGCAGTCACATGAAAGACTTAATTAACAGATGAAAATCTACATGTTTTAATAATTAAACGGGGCTATTGATTTATTGATTGAAGGTTCCTTAGAGTTTAGTCATCTTCTCTTTTCCTATTAATATATAAATAGGTAATGTTGGCATCCTATAGCACAAGTCTGGAAAAGTAGTAAAAGAAGATATTAAAAGATGGGCTGTAAATTAGTCTCCAGTGTGTAAAATTGATGACTGGAGGCTCGCCCTTGGGTCAGATCTTCATTTCCCTGTCAGTTTTTAATATCTTAAATAAAATATAGGATATATATATATATA